>NC_047105.1:145301375-145564004 GCF_902500255.1 Thalassophryne amazonica
ATCTGATGTGCGCACCTCCATGCGCCTCCAAAAGGATCCCCGTGAAACTTTGGTGTCATTGATTTGATTAGTTTTGTCCCGTTTTAAACCTCCGAAGAGTTCTTCAACTTACTCCAGCAAAACACACGGAGACAAAATAAAAATAAATAAATATAACCCAAACGTCGTTGTCACCATCATCTCTTCCTGACTGACTGACTGACTGACAGCAGCTGCAGCGTCACGTATTTTACTGACTGTAACAATCTAAGGTTCCCGCATTTTTGTAGCAAGGGCTAAAATTCTGGCGCCCCAAAGCCATTAATTTTGGCAATGTTAATTTGCCAAATATTTATTAATTTTCCCTAGCAACTACATACAATTGGTTATTTCGCTGCACTTCAAGGGCGCTTTGAATGAGCGCCCAAGACGAGGAATGATACGTTCTCTGCTTCTGTTGGTGGAAATACACTGTTGAATGAGAGTCAGTTGGAGGAAGTGTTGTTTTAATCATTCATATTACATGTAGGCACATACTATTAAGTAAAACTGACATTGATAATACTTTTTAAATATATATATTATGACTTTTCCCCTCCACATCTTGGAGGGCAGCGCCCGAGCGCCCTCTATGGGCCAGCCGCCACTGGGCAGGACTATGTGCAGTGACCTGAGGGTGGATCACAACTTATGTGTTCATTGTGAGGAAGATGCTGATTGGTCACGCAGGTTATTACCTAATCCAGGTTGCAACTGTGGACAGATGTTACAGTGACAAAAATCAATGGACACCTCGTCCATTTACTGGTCAAACAAAGAGAAGGTGAAAGCAACTGTGCATGGTCTCCAGCAAGTGCATGAAAAACATCTAGAATCACTACCAGGGTCACTGGGGCAGGTTTTTAAGCAAAGCCGCAACACAGGGTTGGAATTCGTTCCCAAAAGCAGTTTTAGCAATTTTGTGCCCCCCAAATTTGACCTGTACAACTGTCAAGACCAGGATATTTGTGCCTTGTGGCAACTGTTTGTTGTGATTTGGCGCTATATAAATAAAATTGATTTGATTTGATTTGATATTGACTGAAGAGTTGAGAATTTTTTTAGAGTTTAATTGTCTCAATGATAGTGCACATTTTGGAGAAGCATTTTCTTCTTGGATAGTCTAGTCCATAACTTGTTGTACTGTGACACAGTAATGTTGTCTCTGTCCACCTCCATAATAGACATTAAATGAAATGATGAAGACGTGCTTGTCATGTCGACATGCATCACTAATTCAAGGGGTTTAACAACAATTCGTGTTAATAAATTTGGAATTACAGCCATTTATATACACAGTCCCTCCATTTTCACTCTTAAGTCATTGCACAAACTGCTAGTTTTTTCGTTAAAATGATCACTTTTACAGCCATTTTTTAAAAGTTACATGAAGGGACAATACATAGAAATGGGACAGTACATGGAAATGTCCTTGGACTTTGTTTCCATCAATCATTAAGAAACTCAAGCAGTATGGTACTGTGTGGTGAAGCTGTCTGGAGGAGGCACTTCTCAAAAACTGAGTGACCACACAAGGAAAGTAGTGAGGAAAGCCACGCAGGCAACTCTGAACGAGCTTCTGTGGCTGTGACTGAAGATACTGTGTATTATGCAGCTTTTTACTTTTGCTTCAGCAGTGCTACAGCTTCATGGTGGAGTACAACAGAGAAGGATTTTCTCAAAATGAAGATGTCCAGATATATTTTAGCATATTGCACATGGGATGACTCAAGCCAAGAACTGATCTGTTTTCCAATATGAAAATGCTTTTCTGTTCCACCCCACCGTGAATCTGTGACTGGTAAATAATCACAAACATAACAGATGGTAAAGATGGCTCAGTAACCCTTGACTTGGGACAATGTTTTGGACAAGGAGTTGCTGGATTGTGGTTTCAGCATCCAGAGTGGCACAAGTTGTTACTTTGATGCAGGTGGTCTATTTAAGGAGATTCATCGTGCTATCATAGAAGATGCTGGAGAAGGCTGCAGATCTTAATGGTCTGTAGAAGTACCCAGTTTATGTGGTCTAACCACATACTAGTTGTAGCTTATCTCAGGATTCAGTGTTTCAGACTTAAACTGGCTACACTTTAATATCATACTGATTTGTAGGCATTTGCACGCAACCTTTATGGAGGAGATCAAAACAATGGTACAACTAGTGACCTGAATGGAATGTGTGAGTTCTTTGATGATAAGATTCTCGACACTGTGAGGGATTGCATTGGAGTCACCAGTGTTCACAGGAGGAGGTGTTTCATCACAAAGGTCATTCCGAATGTCATCCACAAGAACTATATGAATATCATCCAGCTTGTGGAAATTCCAGTCTGAACAGTCAGCTGAGAAAACCAACATCATCACCTGGCATGCACTGGCTTATCAAGTAATTGACAAGCCAGTGCATTCTTTGTCTTGGTACCACATTTATAAGTCCATCCAGAGTAAATTTTGCCAAACCAAACATGCAAATCACAGCAAATTTCCACACTGGATTGATTGAGTCATGGGTTAACAGTGATTTCCGCAGGTATTATTGTCAAACAGGGTGCCAGTGGAAACTGTGTGACTTTTTGGGTGAGTAAGAAGGAGGAGAGGGAGAGACCTTCTCCAAAGTGAGCAACAGTGGTGGAAAATCAACAGGATTAAAATGTGAAAAGTTGAGGGAGAAGTTGGAGTGTCAAGGTTTGTGATAGTCCTCAGTGAAGACTAAGATCCAGGCCATCAGAAGGGTATGTGTATGCAGAACTTGTAGAGACATTCACATGTCTGAGCAATGACATTACTGCCCCTGGGTCCTCAGCCTTTGAGATAGTGAGAAGCCTGGAAATAGTTTATGGAGTCATGACACCCATGGACAAAGGTGTTTCGTGATGTGATACCACTGCAAGAGAAGGAAGGGCCATGTCTTTGCTGTCTTGGATGTCTTACTGTATAGTTGTGAGACTAGGACTCTTAACAGTGTCAAAAAACTGGATGTCTTTGGTACTAGGTGTCTTTGAAGGCTGCTTTTGGTACTGTTGCAATGACTTTGTGTCAAACAAACCATTGTTTATGGAGACCTGGATGAGTTGGACTACTTGCACTGTGAGTGTTATTGCCATGTGGGCTGCTTCTTTTTGCATCAAACAGTGCACAGTTGTCTTAGTCTTGAGGACCCCAGTAACATGATAAGGCCTAGAGCGTGCCCATGTGCCACCTTGCTGTGTAGGGAGATGGTTACTTTTGGATCAGTTGTCATCCTGTGTGCTTGCCAACCACAGCACTCCTGTAGTGTTGTGGATTTTTTTTGCTGTGATGGAACATGTGGACAAACACAGGCTGCTGGCGTGCACCGCGCCTCACGTCACCTCCTGCAGTCTGCTGCAGATGGAATTTTGCCATGACGCTTTTTTCTGATGCTGATCTGAGAAAGCACCTTAATGTCAACTGGACGTCCACCAAGGTTGGGTAGGATTACTTTGAAAGAATACATGTGGATTACATGTATGTATGTACATACATTTGGATTACTTGTAATCTGATTTCTTTTGGATTACATTTCAAAGTAATCCTACCCAACCTTGATGTCCACTGGTAAGCTATGAAGAATGACAGGACAAAAGAAACGTGCAACCATCAGAAACCTCTCTCTGATGTCCACACCAGTTTTACATGCTTGTACAGTTTTTTAACATACTTGCCAGGTATCAGCTGACAAGGAACATATTTAATGAATGAAAAAGGATTTGTATAGAACAAAAATGGACACAAACAAGTGAGTTATTTGTGATTTGTGTTTTATTTGTGATGAAACTAGACATTGTACATTAAATGGGCGTTCTGATGAATTTAATATTGGCCCAGCTCGTGCATCAGCCCACTCCCTCTTCTGGAAGGAGACATCTGATGTTGTGCCTGGAATCTGCTGGAGCCACTCTTCCAATTTGGAGGTTCCAGCTCCTAGTCCTCCTGTTGCCACTGGAACGACTTTTGACTTTACATCCACATCTGCTCCGGTTACTCCTTCAATCCTTGGTACTTCTCAATTTTATTGTGCTCCTTCTCTCTGATGTTGCTCTCTGCTGGGATTGACACATCGATCACAACTGCAGTTTTTCTTCCCTTGTTGACCACCACTATGTCTGGTTGGTTGGCGAGCAGCTGCTTGTCTGTATGGAAGAAGTCCCATAGGATCTTAGCTCCGTCATTTTCAACCACCTTTTAGGTGTCTCCCTCAGTTTTTATTTGGTGTGGAGTTCTGGCTCTTGGCCTTCATTTATGACTGGTGTGTTATTGATGTTCAGAATAAATTGTTAGTTTATTGACACTGATTCAAGTTTATAGTTGATTAACATCATACTTCTGTGCATCACATCACACCCAGAGATAGTTTTCTCAGGTAGTAACAACTTTTTGGAAATCAACAGTGAACTGAGAAGTTCCAGACTAATTCAGTGAGAATTTCTTTTTGGAATTTCTAAAAAAAAAAAAAAAAAAAAAAAGGTAAGTTCATGTTGCAGAAATATTAACATTTAAATTAATTCCTCATGAATACAGCTTTATTATGAGCAAGAAAACAGAAACATTTCAAAGCTACAATCTCACAAACAAAGTGATAAAAACAGTTTGTAAACTCAGATGAGGGTCTGTGCCTCAGACATACAGATGGACATCTATTATGCCAAATCTGGGATGGTGTAATCTGGGATGTGGAACCTCTGAAACCTTTCAAACTGTTTTTGTAGAAGTGCACTGCAGTGATGTTGGCTGGATAGAAGAAGCAGCAGATTCCTTCACAGTGAAGTATCTTGTGCTCTCAGATGAAAGGATGCTTTTGTTAAAGTGTTTGCTCTCTGAGTGCCGTCCTGCTTTACTTCACGGTGTGCGTGGCGGAATGGAATGCCCTGATGGATTCCTCTTCACCTCATTAGTGACGGTGCAGGTTATTTACTGACAGTGTGGGGATGCTCGTCCTTCCTCAGGACGACGGCTTTGCCTCGGCTGTGATGAATGTCTTTGTTTTCTCGCAGCGACTGCACACATCGTCATAATGTGGCCCTCGGGCCCCGCGTTCCATCAATCGCCAGCCCGGCTCGTTTTTCCGTCCTTAGTGCTCCTCTCCCTCTTTTCCCCTGTTGTAGGATGTAGTCATAAACTATAGAGTTCTCTTTCTCCTGCGTTATTCACTGCAGTTCCCCCCTGAAGTACGTCTCCAAAGCTGTTTAGAGACGACTGTGTGCAGCTCGTCTGAGTGATGCTTTGAGAGCTAAACTAGCACAAGTTGTATTGATCAGAACTAATTAGGATGAGGCAGCGCATGCAGACACACACACACACACACTTTGTGCAGGTATGCAGTCCTGCACACACATATACATATGCACACACACACACACACAGACACACTTTGTGCAGGTATGCAGTCCTGCACACACATATACACATGCACACACACACACACACACACACACACACACACACACACACACACACACACACACACACACACACACACACACACACACACACAAACAAAATGATGAATTTGAAGTGACTGACTGCAAGAATGCAAATGCAGTGGCACCAGCACACTCAGATTGATTCCAGGTTCCTTTGTGAAATTACACGCTGTTTTGAGGTAAAAAAATAAAAATAAAAATTGAAAAAGAAGCAAGCTGATCATTTCTGTAGTCATGGGCACAGATGGAGGAAAATCACCAGTGAATGAAGATGATTAAAACTGCCTGAAAAGCCTGAAAAGTCCAGAGTCAAAATGTGAAATTGGTTACTATACATTCATATCCTGTGGTTATCTACTGCTTCAGACTGGGCTTCTGACTGGCCTAAGCTCCAGTGCAAGGGGAGAGAGGACAGTTCCCAACGCATGTGGCGCAGCTGTTCATTTGGCCAAAATGAAGAAAAAGACAGTGTGGCTGTGTGCATTTTTTCTTTATCTCAGAGCACAGCCAACGGGTTCTCTTGATGAGTCGGGGCCACAGAGAAAGAAATTGTTCAATGTCCTTGCTGTTTCTGCCGCACTGAACGATACCACAGTAAGAAGACGCTGTCAGTGTATGAACATAGTGAGGAAATATGACTTCATGATCCTTTAGCAAGCCGGATTCGAGCAGCATTTACGTTCAGACCTCAGCAAATCCTAATGAATTACGGCTCTCCCCAACATGTAAAAATGAGAGGTGAGTGAGAAGTTTTGAGCCTCACACAGGAAAAGTAGGGTGTGGTTCTCCATCTTTTGCATTCTGAAAAGCCAACATTTCTCAAAAATGGGTAAAATTTTGATGCACTGGGTGCAATGTAGAGAAATATTGGTTTCTCAGAATGTAAAACACGGGCAACCATGCGCTACTTTTTCTGGGTCAGGCTCAGAACTTCTCAATCAACCCTCATGTTTTGAAACAAAATCTACCGGGGACTAACAGGTTAACCAATATTTACCATCGGAAAAATAATTTCAATCCATTACTAATCAGTTTACACAAATCATTATAGTGTGACAACACCTTCTCTCTCTCTCATAAACACACACACACACACACTTTGGCCCATAGCACCTCTGATTATTATTATTTTTTCACCTAGTGCTGCTTGTCTGACCTCCAGGCCACCACCTCACAAAATGCTCTTGATTCTCATTGAAGCTGCTAACAGCTAATAGCCATTTGCATGTTGTCCATCACCATGTTGGACATACTCTTAGTTTTCCTGAATGCCAGCGGATTGCAGGCTTCCGGATCTCTCACCTGCTTGATTTATCCCACCCTTCACCGTACCATGTCCTGATGCACCAACCATTTCACAAAGCTAACCCTGAGATCATTAGTTGTCCAACTTCCAGTCTTTTGTCAAAGGCTAATACTTTGTGGAGTGAAAGGAAACAAACCAGTTAGTCCTGGGAAGACTTGAAACAGATGTGTGTCATGTACTGCTGATGTTCTGTCTCAACAGAGTTCTGCTCTTTTATGCAGACGGCAGGTTGCTGGATATGGATTGTTTTCTCCTCTCGTCTCAAGTTGATTAACCCTGTCATGCATTATGCATCCTGCACCGGAAGCGAAAATGACTTTTCAAATGGAAAAATGTGTCAGAACACGGCAGCCGATGCTGTCAGTCAGGCTACTCCCCTGCAGAAACATTTGGTCTGAAGTCATCTTTTTCACAAAATGATGAACCAGCTGAAATCTTTGAATGTATTGAATTTCTTGATGCATCAGCTTTGACATTGTGGTGCATGAATTTTGTCTGATGAAAACTATCAAAAACTCCAAATCACTAAAAGTTGTGATAGTATAGAAAATGGGGAGAAGCCTTTAGAGATTCTTGCATTTACTTTGACTTTTATTTCATTGCAGGCAGCATGAGCCAAAGATGCTTCATGTTTTGTTTGATCAACTTCATTTCATACGTCACACTTTTGCATTCAGTTGAATGGGGCTGTGTCCAAACCTTTGACTGGTAGTGTGTGTGTGTGTGTGTGTGTGTGTGTGTGTGTGTGTGTGTGTGTGTGTGTGTGTGTGTGTGTGTGTGTGTGTGTGTGTGTGTGTGTTTGTATTCCTGCATTGAAGGTCTGCAACAAGCTCAAACAAAGGTTGGGAAACAAAAGCATCTACCACTTTGTAATGTTTCCATTCCTTCTCATAACACTTCAAAGACATTTCGGTATTAAGATTCAAAGCAGTGAAGTGTTTCAAATGGGATTTAATCCCATTCTTCCCACAAACACATCTTAAAGGAGAACTGTGTAAATTTGGTCTTTTTTTTTTTTGCTGTTTTGTTTGTTTGCTCACATTCTTCTCTACAGGGTTCCCCGTACAGCAGACCTGTTCAAAATGTCAAATCTTACAAAATCATTTGGGCCACATGTTGTTCTTGTTCCACTAATAAAATAAAAGATTTGTGCCAAATTTTATTGTAATCAGACATTGTTTAGAGGTCCTCACAAAGCAACAATTTTCCCAACAAGCAATGTAGTAATCCAGTAATTCCAGTAATTTTCTCCTCTGGGTGACCAAACAACCACCACTTTGTGATTAGAAGCTGTCACATGTACCTGTAAAAGAAAAATAATGTCATCAAAGTCTTCCCCCGCTAGGGTGACATTGTCTTGCCAGCGGAGGGAGAAGAACATGTGTCCATCTGGGGGACCTCTAAATCTTATCTGATTGAGTTCAGACTTGGTCTTCACCTAAAAAAAAAAAAAAAAAAAAAAAAAAAAAAAAAAAAAGGTGGCACAACAACAAAATGTCTCTCACAACTTTTATTTTTTCACTATATAACATGAACAGCCCAACCCTACAGCTTGGAAGTGCATATGTTAGAAACTGACGTAGAAACTCCACTGGCACTGGGCACTGACACAACCTCATACCATGACAGGCCCTGTCTTTTGGACTTGTTGCTGGTACCAGTCTGCATGGTCCTTTTCATGTTTTGTCCAGAGCACATGATGTCCATTTCTTCCAAAAGTATGTAGAACACTGATTCATCTGACCACAATACACATTTCCAACATGTGATGGTCCAACATAGATCCCACTGTGCCCAGAGAAGTTAATACTGCTTTTGGACAAGGTTAACATAAGGCTGATCTTTTGCACTGTAAAGTTTTAAGTAGTATTTGTGAATAAAACTCTGTATTGTCATGCTTGGCAAAGGTTTCCCAAAGTAATTCTTTGCCCTTGTAGTTGTCAGCTGTTGTTTAGTAATTGGGGTTCAGCATAGCATTTGCCCATTACACACTGAAATTCCTCCAGATTCCTTGAATCACTTAATGATGTTATGCACTGGCAAAAGTTCAGTTCATAGACATCATTAAAGGCCCTACATTACCATGATATTCACGGCCATGATGACTAAATGTAAACGTCTAGCCACAGCTGCATATCTACATATATTGCCATTCAATTGACTGGTATTGTATACAAGCTTCCAAGGAATCAAATATTCTGTGTGATATTCAAATATTTCTCAAAACACTTTGTGTATGATGGCAAACTTGTGAAGTCAAAATGTGCATTTGATTGATTCTTAAGGTGTAGTCACACTGTGATAAATGAGTAAACAGATTAGTAATGGATTGAAATAATTTTCGCAGTGGCAAAAAACACCTACTGTCGCTGGTGAATTTGGGGCTCTGATAGAATGAATGGATGACCACCGAATGTTGGTATGTAGCACTTCCAGATGCAAACAGAGGATGACCAGACAACACACGGATAAAACTAACATCTATCGGACATCCACTGGCAAGCTAATAAACAACTACATGTCAAAATGGTTAACAATCATGCAACCACTGGGAAAGCTCTCCATCTGATGTCCACTCAGAGTTTTGAGCATCCACAAAACTTTCCAGCGGACATGAAGAGCATCAGCTGGCAAGGGACACACTTATCCAATGAGAAAAGCATTGTTCAGGACAAAAACGGATGCAAACACATATCTAAATTCCATTAAAAGTTTTCACGTTTCCCCAATTGTCACAGTGTGCAAAGTAATTTAAAGTCTCTGTCAAATGAAACTGCAGCTGGATCCATGGTTCGGAGTGCACAGTTGATGTTTTCTGTGTGCCTATTTGTGGACAGATCCAAGAAGTGGTGATTAAAATGACACTAGAATCCCTTGGTAGGGAAGAAGGACAGCATTTCATAATTAATGTCAACATTGGGTGAACGGCGAACAGCATGTTAGCAAGCCGGGAAAGCAGGCCGACTGGGTGACTGTGAGGAGGAAGCGTAGTCCTAAACAGAAGCCCCGTGTACACCACCAACCCGTTCACATTTCTAACCATTTTTTCCCCACTCGGCGACACACCCGTCGAGGAACAAACTCTGGTTATTGGCGACTCTGTTTTGAGAAATGTGAAGTTAGTGACACCAGCAACCATAGTTAATTGTCTTCTGGGGGCCAGAGCAGGGGACATCGAAGGAAATTTGAAACTGCTGGCTAAGGCTAAGCGTACATTTGGTAAGGTTGTAATTCACGTCAGCAGTAATGACACCCGGTTACGCCAATCGGAGGTCACTAAAATTAACATTGAATCGGTGTGTAACTTTGCAAAAACAATGTCGGACTCTGTAGTTTTCTCTGGGCCCCTCCCCAATCGGACCGGGAGTGACATGTTTAGCCGCATGTTCTCCTTGAATTGCTGGCTGTCTGAGTGGTGTCCAAAAAATGAGGTGGGCTTCATAGATAATTGGCAAAGCTTCTGGGGAAAACCTGGTCTTGTTAGGAGAGACGGCATCCATCCCACTTTGGATGGAGCAGCTCTCATTTCTAGAAATCTGGCCAATTTTATTAAATCCTCCAAACCGTGACTACCCAGGGTTGGGACCAGGAAGCAGAGTTGTAGTCTTACACACCTCTCTGCAGCTTCTCTCCCCCTGCCATCCCCTCATTACCCCATCCCCGTAGAGACAGTGCCTGCTTCCAGACCACCAATAACCAGTAAAAATCTATTTAAGCATAAAAATTAAAAAAGAAAAAATAATATAGCACCTTCAACTGCACCACAGACTAAAACTGTTAAATGTGGTTTATTAAACATTAGGTCTCTCTCTTCTAAGTCTCTATTAGTAAATGATATAATAATTGATCAACATATTGATTTATTCTGCCTTACAGAAAGGTTACAGCAGGATGAATATGTTAGTTTAAATGAGTCAACACCCCCGAGTCACACTAACTGCCAGAACGCTCATAGCACGGGCCGAGGCGGAGGATTAGCAGCAATCTTCCACTCCAGCATATTAATTAATCAAAAACCCAGACAGAGCTTTAATTCATTTGAAAGCTTGACTCTTAGTCTTGTCCATCCAAATTGGAAGTTCCAAAAACCAGTTTTATTTGTTGTTATCTATCGTCCACCTGGTCATTACTGTGAGTTTCTCTGTGAATTTTCGGACCTTTTGTCTGACTTAGTGCTTAGCTCAGATAAGATAATTATAGTGGGCGATTTTAACATCCACACAGATGCTGAGAATGACAGCCTCAACACTGCATTTAATCTATTGTTAGACTCGATTGGCTTTGCTCAAAATGTAAATGAGTCCACCCACCACTTTAATCATACCTTAGATCTTGTTCTGACTTATGGTATGGAAACTGAAGACTTAAAAGTATTCCCTGAAAACCCCCTTCTGTCTGATCATTTCTTAATAAAATTTACATTTACTCTGATGGACTACCCAGCAGTGGGGAATAAGTTTCATTACAGTAGAAGTCTTTCAGAAAGAGCTGTAACTAGGTTTAAGGATATGATTCCTTCTTTATGTTCTCCAATGCCATATACCAACACAGGGCAGAGTAGCTACCTAAACTCTGTGAGAGAGATAGATTATCTCGTCAATAGTTTTACATCCTCATTGAGGACAACTTTGGATGCTGTAGCTCCTCTGAAAAAGAGAGCCTTAAATCAGAAATGCCTGACTCCGTGGTATAACTCACAAACTCGCAGCTTAAAGCAGATAACCCGTACGTTGGAGAGGAAATGGCATCTCACTAATTTTGAAGATCTTTACTTAGCCTGGAAAAAGAGTCTGTTGCCCTCCGTAAAGCTAGGACATCTTACTACTCATTACTTATTGAAGAAAATAAGACCAACCCCAGGTTTCTTTTCAGCACTGTAGCCAGGCTGACAAAGAGTCAGAGCTCTATTGAGCCGAGTATTCCTTCAACTTTAACTAGTAATGACTTCATGACTTTTTTTTGCTAATAAAATTTTAACTATTAGACAAAAAATTACTCATAACCATCCATCAGTGATGCTGGTATTTGGTTAGACTTTTTCTCTCTGATTGATCTGTCTGAGTTATTTTCATTAGTTACTTCCTCCAAACCATCAACATGTCTATTAGACTCCATTCCTACCAGGCTGCTCAAGGAAGCCCTACCATTAATTAATGCTTCGATCTTAAATATGATCAATCTGTCTTTATTAGTTGGCTATGTACCACAGGCTTTTAAGGTGGCAGTAATTAAACCATTACTTAAAAAGCCATCACTTGACCCAGCTATCTTAACTAATTATAGGCCAATCTCCAACCTTCCTTTTCTCTCAGAAATTCTTGAAAGGGTAGTTGTAAAACAGCTAACTGATCATCTGCAGAGGAATGCTCTATTTGAAGAGTTTCAGTCAGGGTTTAGTATTCATCATAGTACAGAAACAGCATTAGTGAAGGTTACAAATGATCTTCTTTTGGCCTCAGACAGTGGACTCATCTCTGTGCTTGTCCTGTTAGACCTCAGTGCTGCTTTTGATACTGTTGACCATAAAATTTTATTACAGAGATTAGAGCATGCCATAGGTATTAAAGGCATTGCGCTGCGGTGGTTTGAATCATATTTATCTAATAGATTACAGTTTGTTCATGTAAATGGGGACTCTTCTTCACAGACTAAGGTTAATTATGGAGTTCCACAAGGTTCTGTGCTAGGACCAATTTTATTCACTTTATACATGCTTCCCTTATGCAGTATTATTAGACAGCATTGCTTAAATTTTCATTGTTACGCAGATGATACTCAGCTTTATCTATCCATGAAGCCAGAGGACACACACCAATTAGCTAAACTGCAGGATTGTCTTACAGACATAAAGACATGGATGACCTCTAATTTCCTGCTTTTAAACTCAGATAAAACTGAAGTTATTGTACTTGGCCCCACAAATCTTAGAAACATGGTGTCTAACCAGATCCTTACTCTGGATGGCATTACCCTGACCTCTAGTAATACTGTGAGAAATCCTGGAGTCATTTTTGATCAGGATATGTCCTTCAATGCGCATATTAAGCAAATATGTAGGACTGCTTTTTTGCATTTGTGCAATATCTCTAAAATTAGAAAGGTCTTGTCTCAGAGTGATGCTGAAAAACTAATTCATGCATTTATTTCCTCTAGGCTGGACTATTGTAATTCATTATTATCAGGTTGTCCTAAAAGTTCCCTGAAAAGCCTTCAGTTAATTCAAAATGCTGCAGCTAGAGTACTGACGGGGACTAGAAGGAGAGAGCATATCTCACCCATATTGGCCTCTCTTCATTGGCTTCCTGTTCATTCTAGAATAGAATTTAAAATTATTCTTCTTACTTATAAGGTTTTGAATAATCAGGTCCCATCTTATCTTAGGGACCTCATAGTACCATATCACCCCAATAGAGCGCTTCGCTCTCAGACTGCAGGCTTACTTGTAGTTCCTAGGGTTTTTAAGAGTAGAATAGGAGGCAGAGCCTTCAGCTTTCAGGCTCCTCTCCTGTGGAACCAGCTCCCAATTCAGATCAGGGAGACAAACACCCTCTCTACTTTTAAGATTAGGCTTAAAACCTTCCTTTGTGCTAAAGCTTATAGTTAGGGCTGGATCAGGTGACCCTGAACCATCCCTTAGTTATGCTGCTATAGACTTAGACTGCTGGGGGGTTCCCATGATGCACTGAGTGTTTCTTTCTCTTTTTGCTCTGTATGCACCACTCTGCATTTAATCATTAGTGATTGATCTCTGCTCCCCTCCACAGCATGTCTTTTCCTGGTTCTCTCCCTCAGCCCCAACCAGTCCCAGCAGAAGACTGCCCCTCCCTGAGTCTGGTTCTGCTGGAGGTTTCTTCCTGTTAAAAGGGAGTTTTTCCTTCCCACTGTCACCAAGTTCTTGCTCACAGGGGGTCGTTTTGACCGTTGGGGTTTTTCCGTAATTATTGTATGGCTTTGCCTTACAATATAAAGCACCTTGGGGCAACTGTTTGTTGTGATTTGGCGCTATATAAATAAAATTGATTTGATTTTGATTTGATTTGATTTGGTGGCTGCAATATTGGATTAAAAAATGGCCATTATTTTCAACATATCTTTGCCATTTACTTTCAAATTAAGGCAGATAAAAGCACAATTCCAAAATATTTACCCATGTTTTTGGGGTCAGGGAATCCAATGGACTCATTTTCAACTTTGTGAGATGGAGGCCATATTGGATTCCAAGATGGCCACCATTAAAATGAAGATTATGAAAAATATCAGTCCTCTGTAAAGATGGAAGCTTAATTTAAAAGTTACCCATAAGTAATGAGGAGTCCAATTAACCTATTACATTAATTGCCTGATGCCGGCCATATTGGATTCCAAAATGGCTGCAATTAAAATTAAGTATTGGTTATCTCTGCTATTTTAGTGACAAATTAAAAATTCAAGCCTCAGGCCTTGTATCTATGAAGTAGTGATTGCAATAGTTTCATTCACAATTCATCTACTAGATGTTTGTCATACTGGATTTCAAGATGGCTGCCATATTTCACTCTATTGTCAGAATATTTTTCTTCTATTTTTCCATGCATCCTACTTAGCATACAGTGCCATATATGTTGAGTATACATCAGAGAATTACCTTTCAAATTAAGTAACTGGTAATAAAGATCTCTGTTTAAATCCTGGAGGCAGAAATCTAGTTCAAACATGTCCATGCACCATGGCAACTTTAAAGGTAAAATAGATGGGTGGGCTGCCAAATGAATATAAACAAGGCCAAAAGATATGCTTCGTATTAGCCATATCCAGCTAATGCCAGTTCCACATTTCAGTTGAATTATTTTAGCCATAGTGGAATAATCTTTCTTTCTCCTGACTTCCTGTCATGTTAATTTGTTATGGATGTGGTTGTGTTTTTACTTGTATCGGTTTGTTTTCTTTTTGTAAAGGCACTTAGCATGAGTCCAAGACAAATTTCCCTGAGGGGACAATAAAGTGTATCGTATCGTATCGTAATCTGTATCGCTCCTGGGATACTTCATTATAAAGTGTGTTATTTACAAGGAATTACTTGCGCAAACTGATATTATTGACCCAAATTTATATATATAAAATTAAGATTATAACAAACAGCTGATTTATTATAATTAAACGTGTAGATCTGTAACAGAACAAAACAGATTATTTAAAAAGCACAATGCAAAAACTGGAGATTTTTATGCTATCTTTGTTATAGCAAACTTGAATATTCAATTTTTTATTTTTTATTTTTTTTTCAAACAGAATGATTTAAAGTAAATCAGTAAATGTTTAGTGCTTTAAAAACATATATGAACGTTTTCATCCATTTCAAATAGCCCAAGTGTGGGAAAATCTTACCCAGATGGCCAAATGTCCAGCAAGTTTATAATTAAAAGTTGCCCTGCTGGCACGTGTCTGATCAATGTCAGAAGCTTATCCATCGTAGCACTCCCCATTGCATTTGCACAGCTGGGTGAAGTATTTTTAGTTTTGAATGTCTTAAAACATTTGCAATTGCCTGTGCAAGACTCTGTGCAGCCGCATGCAACAAGCTCCATGCATGCCTTCTCAGCCACTGGTAATGTGGTCCAAAATGGTTGATAACCTCCATTTGCAGATTTTTGCCAACCCCAGTCTGTTTGTTGTGGGAGTTTTGGCTGAAGATGCAAACATTGACCCTAGATGTAACCTGCTTGAAAGACTGATCTCCTGATGTGCTCCTCGAGTGCTGCCCTTGTTGAAGGAATATTGTCAGTGTTTCTGGAGCATTTTGTGAAGAATGTCATCCAGGCAGAATTGACATCTGCATCATCACATGTGCGACTATACATCAGTACAACAAATCGCTCCAGTTTCTGGATGATATTCTCAGTTGGAGAGTTTGGAGATGAAAGAAACATGAAACTGTTATTTCAGTCCATGCCATCCAAGTTCTCCATGCTGACTTCTTGCCATGGTTGGCAAAGTACGATGTCGTATCACAGCCTGAGAATGCATGGAAAAAGGGGAGTCCTGTTGCCTTTTGGGGACCGAAAATATTTGCAAGCTCATGCACAGGGATATAACAGAAGTCTTTTCCTGTTCCAAAGGCAATCCAAAGCTGTTCAAGGTTATCAATGTTATGGAAATAAGCCACTGCAAGAACAATAATGTCTGTGTCCACTGTTCTGATCATTGCAGTTTTAAACCCTGACAAAGCTGCATCATTCACATGCAGAAGGATCCTTGTGTCTGCCTCTTCTTGCAAACATGGCTGAAGTCTATCTGTTTCTACATCTGCTCTAGAGCTGACAACACGCTCTTTTAATGTAGATATGATAACTTTGTCTTCTGTGTTAATAGATTTACATTCATGAGCTAGGAACTGGAAAAGTTCATCTTTGTTGTCATCATTTCGTAGAAAGTTTTTCCAGTTCCCTGGATGCTTGACATTATGGGACACTCGCCGTCGGATACCTGATCTTCTGTTTTCCCTTGTTGAAAGTTTCAAACTTTCCTTTAGGTAAACATCCCAAACAATATCAACACGTAGTGTCCTCTTCAGCTCTGATATGATATATGGTAGGAACACCTCTTTGGCAAAAGTCTTGGCCTCGCCAACTGGAAGAAAGTGGACAACAGCTACCCCATCAAAAATTCGCACATCAACAGTTGGGGCAGTGGAAACTGAAGTCTTGTTTTCAGATTGGAGGCAGTCCACAAGATCAGATTTCTTTTCTTCCCTCAGTTTCCCACCTGAAGATAACGATGGTGGATACAGCTGATTCTTGTGTTTGAAAAAATCATCTAGGTTGCTCTCTCTTGTCTGACTGGCAATGTAGAGTCTGGAGAACAGATTGCAGTCATTTCTCAAGTTCCATAACCTTTTGTTTGTCCTTGGACTCGGCTCCTAATTTTGGTTTGCAGAAGAGTGAGTATGAGTTCTTTGAAATTGGTGCACTTATTGCCTTCTCATTCTTCACCAATCATTCTTCAACAAATGTAGTGAACTGTTTTTCTCCTAGAATTTGAATCTGTTCTACACTGTCAACTACACTTTTGGGCATTATATCTTGTGAGTCTATTGTTAACAAGTCCTTGCTGCGATCTAGAAATGGATTTTCCATTTCCTTTATTGTGTTGACAAGAGCTTGCACATCGGCCATAAAGGACTTTTGTCTAGTCTGGCTCTGATCATGGTGTTTGCCACAAGTCACTGCTTTATCACTAGGGTCTTTTTGCTGTTCATATTCAGCGACAACCACCGAGAGGTGTGGGCCTGCAACCATCCAATGCCGTAGAGCACCAGGACTCTCCATCAAACCAATTGCACCACCATCTCCCTTTACACGGGCATTCACCTGCTCATGTGCCTGGTCCAGTCCAATAGCAGAGAAAGGATTTCCAGTTTTGTTGGAAGTGAAGGCCCCATGCATAAATGACTCATAAACATCAGGACATCTCTGTTGGAGAGTAGACATGTCTCTTATGTGGACTGGAATCCATCTTGCATAATGTACATGATCCATGGCAAAGAACCAGGGTGCAAATTTTGCCAAGGCTTCAACATACAGCTCAAAGTCAGGTTTCCTTATGGCCCGAACAAAAGCCAACAGTGTTAGTTGCAAATCAATGATCATATTCCAAAAGCGAAACATGGGATTGGCAAGATGCTTCTTTTTGCGCCACTTGCTGTATGCTTTTTCAGAGTTACAAACAGGATCTAGTGAGGATGCACTATCCTCCTCATAAGCCCACCTGCGAAGAATATGTAGGGTGGCAACAGTGACCTGATGTGCTCTCCTTGTCTTTGTTACATACATATCACATACATACACATCTTTGTTACACATAAATACACATACATGGTATAACAACCTCAAGTCCCTTTGAGGTTAACTTTCATTGATATTTACTGATTTTAGAACCAAAAATACTAAACTTTGATCAACTTCTTTCCCTGCATTACTGTCATTTTTAGGAAAAGCAAAGAAAAGTAAAAAACAAGGCAGCCATCTTGAAATCCAATATAGCTGCCATATGACTAGATTCAGAACTTCACTGAAATATACCCTGATATTGAAAACAGTGATAGATGCTGTAATCACTGTCCTTTGCATATCATAAATTGAAATAATATTAAAAATTGGTCAGTTTCAGTGGCCATTTTAACCTTTTACCTACTGAGGCTATAAATGGACGATTGGTTATAATTTTTTATTATAGCAGTAAAATTAAGAAATAATGTTCTATGATTGTGCTTTGGTACCCTTTTCCAAGAGTACCTGAATTTCAATTATATTACACCTGATTAACTATTTATACACATTATTTGTAAGTTTTAGCGTTTAAAATGAGAAAAAACAAAAACGAACTTGATTTTTTTTCAGTTTTTTAGTGAAAAATGATTATGTAAAGGAAGTTTGGATTTCACATTTTTAACAGGAAGCTGTAAGTGTTTACAATGAAAATAATTAATTTTGTGTGTCTAGAACTCAGGAACAGTGCAGAAACAGTGCAAATGTAAACATTTTACAAGGTAAAAATATGCAAAAAGTAACCAATTTTAAAGTGCAGAACCAAACAATATGAATAACAACAAAGTGCAAAACTATATAAAATTTAAATATATCAATTATTATCTGTATTATTAAAATGTGCAATAAATCACTCATTTGATCACTCATTTTGTGCAAAATTATACAATATGTATAAAACAATAAAGTGTCAAACTATATACAAATATATATCCAAGAATCAAAATTAGATCTAAACTACATCAGTCAGTGTGGTACTGTTTGTAACAGTTTCTGTCTGGCTGAAGACAGAGGCCAATTTTACAAAGTTTGCACATCCAGCAGGTTGACCTCTTGCAAACCTTGCAAGAACGCTGCCCCTTTGTGGATCGCTGGCAAGTTGGGTTTCCCCTGCTTGTTGGCACCGGGCAGTGGCTTGTGGCTGATGGACACACACCATCACACACACACCTTCACAAATGACAGTAACACCCTGCCTTTTCCTCAAAAATTGCTACATTTATGTTTGCTATCTGTCTGTACTTTTCTGTCACTTTTGCGCTCTTTTTCATACTTTTCCCTCGTTTCAAAAGTCACCGAACACACTTTACCATAATATATGCAACATATAGCATACTGTTGTTAAGCACGGGTTCTTGGCTTGCTGTCAGTGTTGAAATTTTTCAGATTGAGGGCTTACATGAGAACTTACGGTAATGAGAATCAGCGGCGCACTAGTGTGAAACTTCTGTTTTTCCTCTGCATTATGACGTCACAGGCTTACGTTTACCGTAATACACCATATATCATTGGAAAGCCCTTGGTGTTAGCTTAACAATGCACTTTGAATCATTCGGATTGGACAAACTATGGCAGAGTTACGGTAAAAAAATACGCATATGGAAAATATAGCGTGGGCGCCATCGTCGTAGATAAAGGGTTAAAATTCAATATGGCAGCCACCAGGGGGTGCAATTCTTTGGGGTCTATTTTTTTTCATGGTCCTTAGGTCCCATAGTATCCCTGTGCAAAGTTTCATGCTTTCTTCAAAAACTGAACGATTCTTGTGAAAAGTTGGCCTTAACCGCTCTACTATTATTATCTCTGCTGCAGAGAGCATGTTCTAATATAATGCCCTCAGAATGCCAGCATTATGGTGAAATTCACACCACAAACCCTAACTTTATGGTCCATTTCATTGCTAAACATTTAATACCGAGCTTAGTCGGGTCTAATAACCTTCCTTTGGGGGCTCTCTGCAAAGCCTGAAATCTCTTATGTCAACATGAGCAAGTGGTAAACATGTTGAGTGACTTCTCCTTTCAAAGTGTTAATGCTCTGTGAGCCCTGTACACTGACTGGACCAGTCTGACACATCATTAACTCTGATTAACAATGAAGCCCTTACAACCAGAAGAAGAGTGACTCTTCAAAATGTCACTGTTTAGCAATCAAACTGAAGCCTGAACTGGAGAGCGACAGTCTCAAGAATAGTGGAAAATCAATATTAACCCTTTCAACCAGTGGAGGTTGCAGAGAGTGGTGTTGTAATCACTCCTCTGTGTCTGTGTGTGTAGAAAATATTTGTGATAATAAATGGTAAATGGACTGCATTTATATAGCGCTTTTCCATCTGCATCAGACGCTCAAAGTGCCTTACAATTATGCCTCACATTCACCCTGATGTCAGGGTGCTGCCATGCAAGGCGCTCACTACACACCAGGAGCAATGGGGGATTAAAGGCCTTGCCCAAGGGCCCTTAGTGATTTTCCAGTCAGGCAGGGATTTGAACCCATGATCTTCTGGACTCAAGACCAACACCTTAACCACTAGACCATCACCTGCCCAAAGGAGATGATGGTTATTATGATCACACTGGACATTATGCTCACACTCATAATGTCAAACTGGTCTCTGAATCCTCATATTGGTCTTCACAAAGGCAAATGTGCATATCTGTTGTCCCCACAAATAGATATAAACATCAGAAGCACACTCTCTCACTCCATGTATGTTGTTTTGCACTGTCCATCCATCCATATTCTGTTCCTGCTTACTCCAATTAAAGGCCATGCAGTCATAGGGCATGAGGTGGGGTACACCCTGGACAGGATGCCAGTCTGTTGCAGTACCACATACAGACAGACAAACACATTCACACCCGCACACACAGCTACAGACAATTTTTAAAGTTTTCAGTCTACCTAACCTGCATGTCTTTGCATGTGGGAGGAAGCCAGAGCACCCGGGGGGAACCCACAGAGACACAGGAAGAACATGCACAGAAAGGCCACAGGTGGGAATCGATCTCATGGCCTTCTTGCTGTGACGCAACAGTGCTAACCACTGAACCACCATGCCCAACATCAAAAGCATTCAAATAAAATTAGTTTGAAAGACGGTGTATTGTGCTCTTTCAGCCATATAATAAGATCCAGTGGCCTGGAAAATATAGTGTTACAGGGAAGGGTGGAGGAGAGGAGAAAGAGAGGAGAACAGAACAAAACACGGGCACGGACCGGGTCAAAACACGGACAGTGTGGGGACATAGACAGGAAAGCAATTTGAGGAAACCTAGGCATGATCAGCAGCGACAGGTGAAGCAGACTTCAGACTTCAGACAACTTTATTGATCCCAAAAAAGGGCAATTACGTTTACACTCCAATTACCTCAGACAAGATACAGCAATTAATCCACAATTATTACTTGTTTACTGTAATAATGGCACACATCAAAATTAAAGACAACACATATACATTTGACATTGTTTATGTGTAATGAACTTGAAGTAGTCCGTCTTCCAAATTGAGGCAAAGTGGGTGAAGGCCGCAGCAGGAGGTGCCCGCGCCGCCCAGCCTGGGGGTTGAAGGCTGCAGCAGTAAAAAAAACCGCGCTGCCTTCGAGCAACAGCAGGCTGGGGGGGGGGGGGGGGGGGGGGGTGAGAAGGGGGGGGGCGAATTCCTTCACCAAGGCTGTAGATCCTTCTGGGGGAAGAGCAGGGAATTTGGCCAACAGGAGCCCATAAGGCTGCCATGTTGATGTTTGGCGGAGAGATACAGAATTCTATTTACTGCACCCCTGACCATCGAGAGTCCAAATTTATGAAGAATATTCTCTGGTCCTCAGCAGTACAATTCCTTTGCAATGCAGTGATTTGCTCCGAGAATGAATCCATTTTGCGTTTGAGTTCAAGAGTTCACGCAGTCTGAGATTACACAGCATTGCCCAACTCATTAATTATGACGGACTGATGAGGGGACAAAATTCTGGAAGCAGCCATCTTGCTAATATTCCTGTGGGTCAGGGCAGCGCACAAACCAATCAGCACCAAACCTCCCACCATAAAGCGAATATGAATGAATCCTCAACGTCTTCCACAGAGAGTGGAGCCACATGTCACACTCCATTCTCTCAGCCGTCGAGAGCAAAGCCCGCTGGATAGGTTTCATCAGGGCACGGAGGGTCCCCAAACCCTGATCTCCTTGTCGAAAACAAATGGTGTCAATGGCGTTGAGAGACCAGCTGATCAATTCCATAGTTAATCCAAATCATAATTTGAAGAATTCACAGTCTGGTGAAGCTGGGACTTTGAAGGTCAGAGCAGAGATAGAGAACAGAAAGGAGGAGAGGAGAGGGGAGGAATGCGACCGTCCTTGCCGGAGTCCGGCACCGACTGAGCAACAGTTTGTCAGTACAGTGCCTCAGTGACTCCATTCAGAGTTAACGGAGAAAGAAAGAAAGAAAGAGAGACACTAGTTACAGGACAGGACAACCAGTGCTGTGTTGTCCTGTACAAATATAAAAGATCAGTTCTCTTTGGCTTGTCCTTTAGGTTTGTGTTGTTAAGGGCGTCAGAGTTTTGGTTTGCAGTATTTCTGTCTGTGGTTCTTGGTGTGTGGTTCATGCTCCTGTCACAAAATTGTGCCACATTTTCATGATGGAAGCATGAATTAATTTCATGACAGGAGTAGGAAAATGCAGGGTGACACGTGTGTGTGTGTGTGTGTGTGTGTGTGTGTGTGTGTGTGTGTGTGTGTGTGTGTGTGTGTGTGTGTGTGTGTGTGTGTGTGTGTGTGTGTGTGTGTGTGTGTGTGTTCTTGACGGAGCATGAATAACAAGCATGAGACAGGGCTGTTCAGTAAGCACATCTAGCATAAATCTTGTGCCATAAAATTCTGAGTTCCTTTGCAGTTCCATGCAGATCAAGTGAGAAGAACACAGATTATCTGCTGTGGTCATCCTGTGCAAACAAGAGCAGCCAAAAGGGGGCAACAGGGTATTGAACCAAAAGACTAACAGCATACTGTTACAATAAAGAATTTAAAAAATGGGTGCTTGAATTTGCAGCTCATAGTTTTATGTTTACCACCTGATCCACTGTGGACTTGTTGTTCCACATCCTTTTCATTTCTTCCTTCAGACCTTGCTTCTTCAGGAGGAACAGGTGTGCAGGGAGAGAGAGTGGTGGAAAGTGAAACACACACAATAAACTGAAACAGATGCAGAGGAGAATAAATGGACAACAAAGGCATTAAACAGATTGCGTGAGAGAGAAAAAAAGCCTACATGTGTGACTGCATGCACAGCTGCACATTTGGACACAGTCCTGTCCTGTCTTTGTCAAATTTGATACTTTGGTTGTGACTCTGATTCTCTTATTTGTGAGTCTGTTCAGGTTTGTAACTCTATCATGACATGGAGTTGTAGTTCTGAGGTGAGTTTGTGCTGGTGCTTATCTCTGGATTTGGTAGCATCAAGTGAAGGAGAATCTACAACTCCTGTAGACGGGACACTCGTCTGACACAGGTTGCTTCACTAGCCAGGGGTGGTACACATTCACACCTAGGTGGACTAAGACAATCCAAAGATCCAGACAGGTGCACACTGCACCGGCAGGATAAGACCAGAGACCTTGGTGAGAGCTGAGGTGGGGTGTTATGCATTTAGGTCAAAAGCAGCTGACTTGCTGGCCCATTTACCTTCCACGAAAGTTTATTGTTGTTCTGATAACTGCTGTGTACATACTACTGGATGCTAATGTTAGCTCGGCTCTTGGACAGCGCACATGTGCATGCATAGAACAGGTGTTGAAATGATTGCTCAGCTATGTGTTTGCGTGTGTGTGTGTGTGTGTGTGTGTGTGTCTTCATAATGGCTGAATGAGCTGTTGCTTGTGCACGTATGCGTGCCACTGTTAGGGCTGTTATGTTATATAGTTAAAAAATAAAAGTTGTGAGAGACTTCGGGCCACATGTTTTTGTTCCACTTGGGGTTTTATAGGTGCAGACCAAATCTGAACTCAATCAGATAAGATTTAGAGGTCCCCCAGAGTGACAGTTTCCTCTCCCTCCACTGGCAAGCCAACAACACCCTAAGGGAGAAGAGTCTGATGCCATTATTTTTCTTTTACAGGTACATGTGACGGCTTCTAATTGCAAAAAGTGCTGGTTGTTTGGTCACCCAGAGGAGAACATTACTGGAATTACTACATTGCTTGTTTGGGGAAAATTGTTGCTTTGTGGAGGACCCCAAAACAATGTCTGATTACAATCAAATTTGGCACAAATCTTTTATTTTATTAGGGGAACAAGAACAACATGTGGCCCAAAAGATTTTGTAACGTGACATTTTGAACAGGTTTAGCCGCTGTCAATGAAGCTATTCTAGCTAACGTTTTTGTTGTTGTTGTTTGTTATTTGGCTATTCCAATATATGGAGCACAACGCATCTCTGTAGTCCGTGATGTCCAGTTGGATTATCGGTGCACAGCATGTCACATGGGATTTATTTATGCACACGATTTATTTCCAGCACACGTACAGCACAGCCGGGTGAGAAGTTTTTCACCACAGGCTGTGATTCCTGGTTCCTGTCCACCCTGTGCTGTCAAATGATCCTGGGGCTGTGCCGGAGGTGACATTCATGTTTAATAATGTTGCCATTGGCTGGCAAATCAGTTCTAGTATGTCATACCTCCTACAGAGTTAGATGGTGACCATGTAATAATATGTATATTACAGCAGTGACATCCATTCAGCTGTAACCCTCTGATGCATGCAATGACGCATTGATGCCCATGAGGCAGTGGTGGGGCGCACCTTCCCTTGGTGTCTCAGATATGAAGGGCACAATATTTGACAGTATTTATGTCACCCATAAGAAGGAATGGAAATATATCTGTACTGTAAGGTCTACTATGGATATAACAGCCTGTTCAGATCTGCGGTGGCGTGTGCTATGCGATGCATTGACCTGCAGTGGCACATGGTGCTTTCGGTTTAATTGTGGACTTTTCACATCCACTGCACATGATGAATGCATGCCACATACATGTTATTACATATCAACATTTCCTTTGCCCTCCCTGGCTGGGGTCCAGTGGCTGTGGACATATGTGGCACAAGCAGGACGTGCTGGCAGGCTTTGCTGTGACCGATCCATCTCAGAGTTCAATGAACTGTGATCACATGGTTTAAAATGCTGTTTTGATGCAGTAAGAATATGTAGATTGTGATCAGATGGCACACAAACTGCACATAGACCGCCATCAGATGGGTGTCCCATCTCGACGATGCCAAGATTGTCCCATCTCAATGGTGCCAAGAGTCCATCTTCAGACCACGTGTCGACACTTCCCGACTTTAGCCCCTTTCACACCGGGGCTGCTTCGAGTTGCTTCATGTGGCATCGTGACAACGCAGGAATGTCTGCTTCAGGTGCACACAGCGGGGGGCAGAGAGGAGGTGACAGTGCAGAGGACCTGCAGCTGCCTGCAGGTCCTCTGCACAGAGAAATCAGAGGGCACAGTTTGGCTGTAGGTCCTCTGCACAGAGAAATCAAAGTGCACAGTTTGGCTGCAGCCCGACTGTGCACTCTGATTTCTTGAGTTTATATTTGTTCTTGTGCTGAGCTGCAGGTCTGTGCTCTGAGTTCTGTTATAGTTTATCTTTCTTCCTTTGACCGTGAGCTGTGTTCGCATGTGTGCGAACGAACCTTCCGTGTGTAAATGTGGAGATGTCTGGAGTTATACTTGATGTGGTCATGTCCTGTCTTTGGCAATCAGTCTGTGACCAGGACTTATGTCCTTTTTTGTCCTTTATTTAACACTGATGAGAGAGTTTGAGGGGAGAGTGAGGACCTGCCTGCAGCTAGCCAGTTTTTTTTTTTCTTTTTTCTTTTAGTTGTCCGCATGTGCGCACGCAAGCGAATCGTCTGTGAGTGGACTGGAGATGTCCGGACTGTTTATGGCATTCAGTCTGTGAGCAGGACTTTTATGGATTGTATTGAAACACAGTTGTGAGAAAATTTAAGAGCAAGTAGCTGCAGCAGCTGCCAGGCTTTTTAAGCTCCCATCCTGTTTTAGTATAATGCTGTGCAAAAAGATAAAATTCAGTTGTTTCTTTCAATTAAGTAAATTATTATGTGTTATTAGCATTGAAAAATGGCCATGCCTCATGTCGTCACCTTCAGTCTTCCACTGCAGATGGCAGCAATTCTGTTGCAGTATTACTGCAAATTTGCTTTTCCTATTCCACCATTTCTCCTACTTTTTATGCGCCTGTGCAACAAAGTTGGAGCATAATATTTTCACCCAGTCCAGGTCTTTTAACATTTTGTTTTTGCACAATAATTAAAGAACTGATTGAAACCATTTCTTGGTGGTGTGTTGGGGAGCCAGAGGAAGTATCCTTTTGAAAATTGGGCAGTACACCACATGCCAATCATAAAGTGGTAGTCTTGCAATACAAATAGATCATATATGGGTGGTTCTCAGCTCAGCCCTCAGTGACCACCAAACCACACATGTTCCATCTCTCTCTGCTCTGCCACACTCTGATTAGCTTGTTCAGGTGTCTGTTTGTATGTGATTGGCTGCAGATAAAGGTTTGGTGGTCTTTCAGAACTGTTTGAGAACTACTTACATCTTTCATCATTTAAAGCACCAGTTTTTTGTTATATAAATTATTTCCAGACTTAATTTGTTATATTATATTGCAAAATGTGGCGTTATTTGTGTTGCTTTTGTCAGACATCTGGACTTCATTTAAAACTTTCTACTTTGACTTCTGTCTCTCTCACACACACACACTATGTATTTGTGTTGTGCTGTCACGCATTTTCTCTTGAGAAGACTTTGCAGCTTCAGATGTCTTTCATGTGTTATCGTCACATTAGGAGTTTCATTTGGCTTCATGGAAAATAAAAGTGAGGATTACAGGTCACATCGGTCAAAAAAATGTCTCTTGGAAAAAAGAACACCCCCCTAAAAAAAGGTCACTCCTAAAATTATTCAAGATGTAGAAATAAACATGTATCATATCTTATTTGAAGAAGTTGGAACAACTGAAAACATCCGATCGATGGATACAGATTGTTACCGTCTGAGCTAAATCAGAGTTAAATAGAACCCCAGTAGCAGACAGCCACGACACAAGAGGATGAGTTTCAAAACTCCAAGGTAATTTAATAATCCAACAGAGCAAAAATCGAACAAACAAGTGCAGCTATGTGAGAACAACAAAAAGTCCAACACTCAAACACAAAGCAGGGAACAACCAGGAGGTGCAAAAAACTAATGGCAGTTGAAAAACTGGATGTG
The DNA here is from genome assembly GCF_902500255.1 of Thalassophryne amazonica. Lineage (NCBI taxonomy): Eukaryota > Metazoa > Chordata > Actinopteri > Batrachoidiformes > Batrachoididae > Thalassophryne > Thalassophryne amazonica. Next base: position 145,328,245 of record NC_047105.1, read on the forward strand.
CAAAAACTCAAACTTACAATATACAAAGAGGACACAAGAACAAAACACCATCACATATTATGAAATGTTACATTAACTAACAGGCAAAACAACAAGCAGACAGGTGTGACTTATCAGCAAAAGAACAGATTAACAACGTGTGATGACTAAGTGAAGATGGAAATGCTGAGACACAAGAGTAAATTAGAAACACCAACAAATAAAACATAAACCCGGCGAGTGGAAATAAAACCTGATCAAGAAATCGAAAACCAAAACATAAGGTACACAACAATGCCAAAAACAAACATAGAACTAAACTATAATCAACAACCAAACAAACAAGCAGTGAGACAATAGGACCTTGAACAGATCAATAGCACCACAGGGGAAAAACCAACATGACAATAACGTATGCACAAGGTACACAGGGCTGGATCCAGAGTGAAAATCTGACCGATGCATTTTTGCCCAATGATGAAATAAAAATCGTACGCTTCTTGTTATTCAATAATCTTCATTCTTTTATTGGTGTGCAACATACACTGTTACACTTCTTTTAATATATTTATTATACTTCATGGACCATAGTGAACACTTCTTATTTGTATAAATATGATGTCCTAAAAAAACAACACTATAACAAAAATTGACATGGTGGATCCTTGATCTCTGTGTTGTGTGGGCCGCCAGAAGAGGAGGTACTGCTGGCCCACCACCAGAGGGCGCCCTGCCTGAAGTGCGGGCTTCAGGCACGAGAGGGCGCTGCCGCCTCACAGGAACAGCCGAGGTGACAGCTGTCACTCATCAACTATGACAGCTGTCACCGATCATCTGCACTTCACCCCCAGATCCACCACGTCGCCGAGATATCGTTCTTCTAAGGAGGTAATATTCTGAGCCATAAACTAAACTGTATCTTAGTCTGAACTCTTTTTGCAGCCTCTTTCCTGTGGAGCCTTGTCCGCTGATTGGTGGTTTGTGAGAGTGCCGACGTCTTCGCCTCTCACTCTTTCCAGATAAGTGCTGAAACAGGAGCTGCACGAGTGTGTGATTTGAGGTGGAGGTGGAATTCCCACCGTTGTTGTTACTGGGTGTACACACACCCACACTTGACTGTCTTTGCTCTTCGCCAGCAGTACCAGATCCGACACGCGGAGACGGTGGCCACCTGGGGGATTCGGGACCTGGCGGCTCCAGTATCCTTCGGGTTCGGTGGCGGAGGAAATCGTGTGGTTCCGGTTCTTGTTTAGACGGACGTCTCCTATCGTCGAGCCTGCCCACACGACACCTTTATCCATTGACTTTGTATCATTCTATAATCTGCTGTGTGTGGTTGTGGCATTCACAACAGTAAAGTGTTCAAATTTGACTCCTTCTATTGTCCGTTCATTTGCGCCCCCTGTTGTGGGTCCGTGTCACTACACTTTCACAACACTCTGGACATAATAGGAATAAACAAAATCTGTAGTTTTTGTCAAAAGCATTTCCTTTCAGACATTATTGGCATGAATGTCTTTCCATATATCTGAGCTGAGCTCTTGCAGCTGCTGTGCTGCACATCAGGATGTAATTTGTAAAGAAATACAGCACGTCTCATTTTGGGAGGAAAAAAATGTTTTAGTCGATTGTAGTTTCTTGTCTGTATTACAACGTTTGTAAGAGGTGTCATTTTATTTAAAGCGACAATTCATTTTGAAGTTATTAATACCGACCGGACTCTGACTTAGCAGAGAGCCGCACAGCGTTTGGAGCTGTGACAACGGAACGGAGGACGATTCTCGTTTCTTGACTGCAACAAGAAAAGAGTCCCAGTTAGTGACTTTAATCCACACAAAAGTGACTCACAGTATTTTAATGGCTTTGAGAGGGGTTAAGATGCGGACTCGTCGTGTCAGAAGAGCAGCGAAAGAAAGAACCAATGGGCTAGTGGATCGAAACATTGCTTCAAGGTTCACGTTTCAAAGTGGAGTCGCGCTGCAGAAACGGTTGATTACAGACCCGCTGCAGACCAAACCCTGAATATCCGACTTTATTTGTACGTCCGTATGACTCTGAAACTCGGAAAAATCCATATAATTCATGGACAGTCCATATAGGTTGACATGTATGGTCGGAAAACCACCAAAGATGTAATTTCAGTCATCATAGAATGCCTTTCAAATACACTATTGTCTGAAGACTATTTATAAACCACTCACCGTTTCTTTCTGAAATAAGCGCCCAATTTTCCTTGCACAACTTTTTTCCTGGATGCCATGATCATCGACTCGACTGGACTGACGCTGTGTTTGTTTGATCCGGTTTGAATTTTCCTGTGTACACCTGCGTGGTGCATTGTGGGATCAAATCAAAAGCTGTGTTCACCGCGGGGACACGTTCGGCACTATTCAGGATTATTCGAGATTTTTTTTTTTTTTACCAATGCCGAACATTGCGTAAAAAAATCTGACCGATGCAACTGCAACCAGTCTGGATCCGGACCTGGTACACATGGAACTTAGAATGACTTGAAAATCACAAACACGTCATGAACAAAGAGGAGCACAATGACCCTGACCATGGACAGAAGACATGACAGACACACAAACACAGACAGATGGCAGATCACATGGGCACGGGGGAGTATCCATGGAGCACCAACACACACACACACACACACACACACACACACACACACACACACACACACACACACACACACACACACACACACATATATATGACTGAGACACGAACCAAGGGTGCGCACACACACACATACAAACACACACATGTATGACTGAGACACGAACCAAGGGTGCACACACACACATACAAACACACACATGTATGACTGAGACACAAACCAAGGGTGCACACACACATACAAACACACACATGTATGACTGAGACACGAACCAAGGGTGCACACACACACACACGCACTCAGACACGTATGACTGAGACACAAACCAAGGGTGCACACACACACATACAAACACACACATGTATGACTGAGACACAAACCAAGGGTGCACACACACACATACAAACACACACATGTATGACTGAGACACAAACCAAGGGTGCACACACACATACAAACACACACATGTATGACTGAGACACGAACCAAGGGTGCACACACACACACACACACGCACTCAGACACGTATGACTGAGGCACGAACCAAGGGTGCATGCACACATGCACATATGACTAAGACATGAACCAAGGGTGCATGCACACACACACTCATATATATGAGTGAGACAGGAACCAAGGGTTCACACACACACACACACACGACTGAGACATGAACCAAGGGTGCATGCACACACACACACTCACATATATGAGTGAGACAGGAACCAAGGGTTCACACACACACACACACACACACGACTGAGACATGAACCAAGGGTGCATGCGCACACACACACACACACACACACACATACATATGACTGAGACAGGAACCCAGGGTACACACACACACACACACACACACACACACTCAGGACCCAAATGATTGGCACACACTCACACATACACCAGACAGGCACAGCCCAGGGGCGCGCATGCGCGCACACACACACACGTACACACACACACACACACATGTATGACTGAGACATGAACCAAGGGTGCACACACACACACACACACACGCACTCACACACGTATGACTGAGACACGAACCAAGGGTGCACACACACACACACACACACACACATACAAACACACAGATGTATGACTGAGACACGAACCAAGGGTGCACACACACATACAAACACACACATGTATGACTGAGACACGAACCAAGGGTGCACACACACACATACAAACACACACATGTATGACTGAGACACAAACCAAGGGTGCACACACACATACAAACACACACATGTATGACTGAGACACGAACCAAGGGTGCACACACACACACACACACACACGCACTCAGACACGTATGACTGAGACACGAACCAAGGGTGCACACACACACATACAAACACACATGTATGACTGAGACACAAACCAAGGGTGCACACACACACATACAAACACACACATGTATGACTGAGACACAAACCAAGGGTGCACACACACATACAAACACACACATGTATGACTGAGACACGAACCAAGGGTGCACACACACACACACACATGCACTCAGACACGTATGACTGAGGCACGAACCAAGGGTGCATGCACACATGCACATATGACTAAGACATGAACCAAGGGTGCATGCACACACACACTCATATATATGAGTGAGACAGGAACCAATGGTTCACACACACACACACACACACACGACTGAGACATGAACCAAGGGTGCATGCACACACACACACTCACATATATGAGTGAGACAGGAACCAAGGGTTCACACACACACACACACACACGACTGAGACATGAACCAAGGGTGCATGCGCACACACACACACACACACACACACACATACATATGACTGAGACAGGAACCCAGGGTACACACACACACACACACACACACACTCAGGACCCAAATGATTGGCACACACTCACACATACACCAGACAGGCACAGCCCAGGGGCGCGCATGCGCGCACACACACACACGTACACACACACAGACACACATGTATGACTGAGACATGAACCAAGGGTGCACACACACACACACACACGCACTCACACACGTATGACTGAGACACGAACCAAGGGTGCACACACACACACACACACACACACACATACAAACACACAGATGTATGACTGAGACACGAACCAAGGGTGCACACACACATACAAACACACACATGTATGACTGAGACACGAACCAAGGGTGCACACACACACATACAAACACACACATGTATGACTGAGACACAAACCAAGGGTGCACACACACACTTACAAACACACACATGTATGACTGAGACACGAACCAAGGGTGCACACACACACATACAAACACACACATGTATGACTGAGACACGAACCAAGGGTGCACACACACACACACACACGCACTCACACACGTATGACTGAGACACGAACCAAGGGTGCGCAGACACACACACACACACACACACACACACACACACACACACACACACACACACACACACACACACACACACACACACACACACACACACAACTGAGACATGAACCAAGGGTGCATGTGCACACACACACACACACACAACTGAGACATGAACCAAGGGTGCATGTGCGCACACACACACACGCACACACACGTATGACTGAGAGACGAACCAAGGGTGCACACACACACACACACACACACACACACGACTAAGGCACGAACCAAGGGTGCGCACACACACACATACACACACACACGTATGACTGAGGCACGAACCAAGGGTGCGCAGACACACACACACACACATACACGTATGACTAAGGCACGAACCAAGGGTGCATGCACACATGCACATATGACTAAGACATAAACCAAGGGTGCATGCACACACACACACACACATATATATGAGTGAGACAGGAACCAAGGGTTCACACACACACACACACGACTGGGACATGAACCAAGGGTGCATGTGCACGCACACACACACACGCACACACACACACACACACACATACATATGACTGAGACAGGAACCAAGGGTACACACACACCCAGGACCCAAATATTGACACACACTCACACATACACCAGACAGGCACAGCCCAGGGGCGCGCATGCACGCGCGCACACACACACACACACACACACACACACACACACACACACACACACACACACACACACACACGACTGAGACATGAACCAAGGGTGCATGCACACACACACACACAGACACACACACGACTGAGACATGAACCAAGGGTGCATGCACACACACACACACACACATATGACTGAGAAAGGAACCAAGGGTACACACACACACACATGGGACCCAAATGATTGACACGCACTCACACATACACCAGACAGGCACAGCCCAGGGGGCGTGCGCGCGCACACACACACACACACACACACACACACACACACACACACACACACACACACACACACACACACACACACACACACACACACACACACACACACACAGAAGACCCAAAGATAGACACACAGGACTCAGACATGAAGCAGGAAAGCAGACACACACTCACACATACACCAGACAGACACAGCCCAGGCTTCATTTGTGCTTCTGTTGGTTTCATCAGGCATTGACCTCTGATTTGCACTGAAAATGTTTGAAGTAACTGGGATGTGAATTAGCACCTCTAAGTTGATGCCGATGGTCCTCTGTTTGGAAAGGGTGGATTGTCCCTTCTGGCTTAAGGGAGTGTTCTTGCCCCAAGTGGAGAACTATTAGTATTGCCAGGTCTTGATCATGAATGGGGTTGGAGCGTGAGCAGCATCTAATGTTTTATGGACATTGTACTGGACCGTATTCATGAAAAAAGAGCTGAGCCAGGTGGTGAGACTCTTGTTTTAGCAGTCGATTTACGCTCCTCCATCAGGTATCTGTTTTTATACTCCGGAACAGGGTGAAAAATTTGATTGTCCAGGAGGAGTAGAGTCGCTGCTTCTTCGCATCAAAGGGAGCCAGATAAGGTGGTTTGGGTATCTGGTGAGCATACCCCCTCATGTTCTTAGGGAGGTCTTCCAGGTATGTCCAAGTGGAAGAAGGTCCCAGGGAAGACTCAGGACACGTTGGAGGGATTATATTTCCCAGCTATCTTGGAAATGTCTCAGGATCCCCTGGGAAGAGTTTCAGGACTTGACGAAGGACAGGGAAGTGTGGGAATTTCTTAGTTTGTTGCTACTGCAACCCAGACCGTGATACGTGGCAGAAAATAAAAGAATAAAGGAAAGTGCCTTTTCAGAAAGAGGCCCAAAAAAAACAAGAGGTATTCTACTTCATATTCCAAGGCCCAGAATTCACTCAAGTTCCTAAATGATAATATATCTTTGTTCATGCTTTTGCTGGTCTCTCAATGATTTGAAAATCATCAGAATGCACCTTCACACGAGAAGCTGCAGCGAACCAAGACATGGCAAAGCAGAAGCCTTTGACAATGTAAGACTGCTGTCTGATCTGATCCTCATGTCCTCACCCGGCGAGCACAAAAGCCTCCATCTATCTCCTCTCAGTGTTCTTAGCACAGCGGCTAAAGCCGGTGATCGCTTCTACCTCTCCCCTGCTTCTTCTCTTATCCTCATCCGCATGGAAGGCTGAGTGCTGCACGCCGGCTTTCAGCTCTTTGCAAATATGCATGTGGTTATTGCTGCCGCATGTGCGTGTCTTCACACAGATGTTGGCATTATAGTCTTGATACCATCTTTAATACCTGCCACGCGTCGTCATCTGCTCTTACATCTGATGGTTCCCAGTGGGCTGACGGGCGGCATGGACCAGAATTATTAATGACGGCTTCCCTTCATGACACTGCAGCGCTCACGAGCATGGCTGCAAAAATAACATGTGACAGCCAATGAGGAGGAAATGTCACATTAAGTCGGCACCGACAGCAGCCACTCATCAGGTTCAGGCTCAACAGTGTCACGTCTCTGACGATCCACCAGGGTGATAATGGAAAAAGAGTTAAAAAAAAAAAAAAAAACCAATGGAGTGTGTTTTTTATTCAGTTCACATTTTATAGGATTACATATTTCCCAGGAGCTGCAGTTATTATTTATGTCATTCATATTTTTGCACAACTTTTACACTGCCAGCATATTGAAATTCAAACCATTTTTGACCATGTATTATGTTTTGTTTGTTTGTTTTTCTAGTGGCAAGACAACAAATTCAAATTCAAATTTAACTGTAAATAAACTGGATGCTGCCCAGCGTTTAACCCAACATGCAAAGGTTCAAATCCATTGAGTATATCACAGGATGGTACTGTACAGTCAGTCTGTCTGAAGGAGGCAGTCTTCAAAAAATGAACATGCAAGAAGATGACTCATGAGGGACGCCACCAAGACCTCGCTAAGGAGATAAAGGCTTCTGTGACTGTGATTGAAGTAACTATGTGTCTATTGCAATACCAGTTATACACCTTCATGGTAGAACAGAGAAGGATTTTCCAACAAAGACAGTTTGACTTTAGAGATACAGTTTGGCAGAAGGCACATGGCCAATTCAAGACCAGGTTTAAACTGTTTTATTATTATAGTCTGAAGGTCACTGCTGGGGGACCTTGCTGTGAGCAGTTGTGCAGACCCTAGTTGTGGTGGAGGGAGGAGGTGCTGATGGATTGGAGCTGGTTTTCATGGGGATGGTATTAGGACTGTCCCATTGTCTTTCAAATATGCATTCAGCTGCCTGGCCAGATGAAGCCTCCGCTCCTCTTTCCATGACAAAAACTCCTGTAACAGTGGAATGTGCCGTTCATTTCCAAACTGGACGCTGTGTTTTATCCGGGATGTCGTCTGACTAGCACAGGAATTGTGAAAAGACGTGGACATCAGCACTTTTTCGGCACATTGAGACAGACGTGCGGAGGAATCCCGCGCGTCGCATGCCGCATGGCGCAAAGCAACGCCGTGATGAAGCCTCACAGGACATGTTCTGGCAAGTCCAGGCTCATCCACAATTTCTCGGATAATCATACAACTGAAAAACACCGACAGCTGTCTGAAAGCCATCTCAAAGCCGTCCTGTGAGACCAAAATGGAGGTGGTTTTGTCTCGCTCCATCAGCGAATCCGTCGTGACGCGCGAAGCCTCCGTGCGGCTTTCCATGACAAAATCTCTTGTTAAAAGTGAAATCTGCCGGAAAATGGTTGATGTCCAGCTCTTGTGATAACCAGAGAAATTGTACACGATGGTCACGGATCCATACAGCCATCCATTTAGAAATGAAATGGTCGTTCAGCCTGTCGATCGCGGCTCGGCGCGCGGCGCGCCATCAGCTGCTGTGGGCCGTCCTTAAAGCGATAGTAACACTCCTTAATCTCTCTGAAGCCCATAAAATTTTCACCGAAAACCATCTGAATTTCTCGAATGGTGTCCACTTGGATGTGCCTCACAATTTCTGAAAAAATTTTGATCAAGCAAAGCGGTAGTCTCTGAGCCATTCCTAAACAATGAAAAAAAAGACGAGAGGGGTGGACCACTCCTCACCCAAAGCCTGCTCACAGACGAATGACGCAACCGACAGGCATGAAAAAACTCATGCATGCGCACGAAGGTTCAAGCCTGGCTGATGCAATCACACGTGAGTCAAATCCATATGGTTTTTGAAAAAAATAAAAAGGTCGGATACTTTTCTAACAGACCTCATATTTACAGTTCTAAATTATTTACATAATTATTTACAGTTTAAAAAGAACTAAACTTAATCTCTAACACTCAAGCTAACGTACTTAACAAACTATCTGTAACATGTCACATCCAAATTAACTTACTAACTCTAAACTCACAAACTCAAACCTCTAACACCCAAAGTAACTTACTCACTGATGAACTCTAACCTGTAACACCCAAACTAACTTCCTCACTAAGTAATTCTAACCTCTAACACATAATCTAACTTGCTCACTAACTCTAACCCCTAACCCCCGAACTAACTTAGTCACTAAATCTAACCTCTAACACCCAAATTAACTTACTCACTAACAAACTCTTACCTCGAGCATCCAAACTAACCTAACTAACTCTAACCTTTAGCACCCAAATTATCTAATTCACTAACTAACCCCAACGTCTAACCCCCAAACTAACGTAGTCACTAAATCTAACCTCTAACACCCAAATTAACTTACTCACTAACAAACTCTTACCTCGAGCATCCAAACTAACCGTACTGACTCTAACCTTTAGCACCCAAATGATCTAACTCACTAACTAACCACAACTTCTAACCCCCAAACTAACTTAGTCACTAATTCTAACCTCTATCATCCAATCTAACTTGCTCACTGAGTATCTCTAACCTCTAGCACCCAAACTAACTTGCTCACAAGCTAACTCTGTCCTCTCGCACCCAAACGGACTTCCTCACTAACTAGCACTAACCTCTAACACCCAAATTAACTTACTTACTAACAAACTCTTACCTCGAGCATCCAAACTAACCTAACTATCTCTAACCTTTAGCACCCAAATTATCTAACTTACTAACTAACCCCAACTTCTAACCCCCAAACTAACGTAGTCACTAAATCTAACCTCTAACACCCAAATTAACTTACTCTAACAAACTCTTACCTCGAGCATCCAAACTAACCTAACTCTAACCTTTAGCACCCAAATTATCTAACTCACTAACTAACCCCAACTTCTAACCCCCAAACTAATGTAGTCACTAAATCTAACCTCTAACACCCAAATTAACTTACTCACTAACAAACGCTTACCTCGAGCATCCAAACTAACCTAACTAACTCTAATCATTAGCACCCAAATGATCTAACTCACTAACTAACCCCAACTTCTAACCCCCAAACTAACTTAGTCACTAATTCTAACCTCTATCACCCAATCTAAGTTGCTCACAAACTAACTCTGTCCTCTCGCACCCAAACGGACTTCCTCACTAACTAGCACTAACCTCTAACATCAAAACTAACTTACTCAACTAACTTTATTTCTTTGATTAAATGCTGTATCTGCATGCACAAAACACAGTCTGGTTTGCAAATAATCACTTAAGTCCAGATTAATAATTTTGGTGAAGTGCTCATTGGTAAGTCAGAGTGATAAAATACAGATGAAGAAAGCCTAAAGCTTGACCACTGTAAACCAGAATTCTCAGAAACTGTTAGGTAGCTTCAGTGTCACTGTTGGCAGTCAGAAAGCCAGAATATTCTTCTGTACTTTTGTACTTTTTTGTACAGCTGTTTTGAAGTGTAAACTGTAGATGAGTCCACTGATAGATGTTTTATACGAGTTTAGTATGTTTACAACAGTGTAAACTTACAGATTCAGATACTCTGAGGTGATGAAGCACAGCATTGTTTCCAATATCTGTGTCTCAACGTGCATCACAACAGAATGTACACAGTCTAATAAAGTGCAGAACAGTCCTCTGAGGACCAGTAAACCTCTTATTCTGAACTATGTTGGCCTCTGGCCACTTTTATGGCAACAAAATTAAAATCAGAGCAAATTTTTAATGATAAGATCAAATATGGTGAGATTTTGCTGTCATTGTAATTCCATTACTATACAATTACCCATCTATTAACATGCACATTGAGCGTAACTTACAATAAAAACAGGCTGACTCTTCTTTTGGTATGAGGCAGCAGAAAGCAGACAAAACCACCCATATTTCATAGTCAGGTCATTTTACTATTGGTGGGTTGGTGACATCAATATTGACATCAGAAGGAGTGAAAGCCGGGCACGCTGCATCGTGTCTACTCTGCACACACCTTAAACCGACAGACTCTGGTGTGAGGTCGGTGAGGTGTAGCAACGTCTTTACCCGGTGAGTCTAATCCAGTGGTTTTTGGTCCTGTTCCTGTTGACTCAGCAGTCAGTCTGGTCCAGTTGACTGAGAAGCCTTGTTGCTAATGGCCTGGTTCTGCTGGCCGATAAAGGCCACTGTTTTTTGTTATTATCAGTACAAAGTGTGTATCTGAAAATGGTACGTGTCTCATAATTAATGTAAATATGTTTTGCCTCACATTGTGTGAGCAGTGAGCTTTTTTCTTCCTCTCTCTCCTTAAACGTGAGCTGATCTGATTTTCTGCTCAAAACACTGAAGAAAAAGTGTCAGAGACATTAACATCACATGGTAGCTGACAGCACACACACACACACACACACACACACGCTCAGTCGGGTTGTGCATTCCCTCCAGACAGCTTAATCAATATTCTCTCTCATCAGAGCACACGGTCAGCTGGCGTCACCGAAAGGCCACCGCTGCACGGCTAAGTGCCTCATTAAAAAGTTTGGAGGGTTACGGGGTGCTGCTGGCGGGTCCCAGAAAGGCTCTGAGGCTGACGGAGGCTGAACTCCCCGAGGCTCCTGCCTCTGGAGATCAACAGTGGTCGGTAACTCTGACCTCAGTGCTGACCCTGTCTATTTATGCTCTGTTCAGACAGGAGAGAGGAGGAGTACCACCGTGCCTGCACCTCCTCTCGCTCCTCACTGTGATGACTCACACACACTGAAAAAAGTGAAACAGTGTACTTCATTCAAAGTACTTATTTACATTGGTCTAATGGAAAATTGTGGTTTCCAGTTTAAATCTGCTGGAATCACTTTACAAAATCCTAAATATACATTGTGAGAAACTAAAAAAATTAGCTGTAACAAATTACATCAATTTTTTTAAGTTGATCCAAAGTTTTTTTTTCAGTGCAGATGACAGAAGGGGTGTGTGCAAAGGAGAGATAACCAGAAAAAAATACTACAATTTTCATTTTGTTTCTCCACAAATAATCAGCAGAATTGTTTTTGAAGATTCACATTTTTAGCTGTTTTTAACGTTCCTGAGAGACACCTCTCGGCTGCTCCCAGTGAGGCATTGCAGGAGGACCCACAGGGGGTCACGAGGGAGCAGGTGCTGAAAATGTTCCACGCATTGCAAAACAATAATGGCAAGTGCTGCTCAGTAAGGACAACAGAACTCAAAATCAGTGACTGAGGCGAAGAATGGTGTGTAGCCGAGGGGTGCGCTGTGGAAACACAGCGAGCACCGGCATCAGTGAGGCATAGTCATAGTGTGATTCTCCACATCCTTCCCTTCTTTATGGAGGCAAAGAAGATGTCAGCACTCAAACGAGCCATCTGAGCAGCAAAACAACAGAGCAGCCTAGTAGAAAGAAAGAAAACAGCTTAGAGGAGGCAAGGTGGGAGAAGAAAGAAGGGAGGACGCCATGGATTCATCAAGTTTGTCTCTGACTGAGTTAGCGAGCGGCTGCTCCGTCTGCCCGCTCGGCTCTGCATCGCTCCTTAAACAGATGGAGGATGACAGCGGATGCTTAATGAGGTTTCAGGCAGTAACCTGCGCCGCCAGGAAAAGAAACACATGGGTAACTATTCCTCAACACGAGGAGAGCTCCTCCAGTGGAGAGATGCACGTCTGTCAGTTACCTCACACCAGCCTGTGCACTTTTCCCCTCAGCGACCCACAAGGCTGTTCACCAGGAAAATAAAAATCTGCCACTTTATCTAGATTTTTGTTTAAACATTTCACTTAAATTCATAGTGACTATATCTAACATCTGCATGAACATTTCTCTGCCCTAAAACATTTGCATGACAATAATAACAAGAGCAATTGGAGATTTCTGATGCCTGCCAATTGGGATCCAGATCAACTTCAAAATTTGGTGGAGCCTTCCCTAATATGGATCTGTGGTGTAGATTTGGTGAGAATCTGTTAAGTAGTTTTGACGTAATGCTTCAAAGCCTACATAAGGTGCAATCTTGATCAAGAAATCTTGATCCAGAATCCAGATCTTCTCTAAAATTTAATGGAGTCTTCCATACACTCTAAAAAAAAATAAACCGCTGTCTCAGCGAGAAAAACTGATGTAACAATTTGCATAGATTTTTTTTTTAACTCAATTTAACTCAAGAAGGCATGTGGCATTAACTCAGTTAAAAGTTGAAATAATAATAAAAGAAAATCTATTCAAATTGTGAGATAATTTTTTCTCATTGAGACAGCAGTTAATTTTTTAGAGTGTGGTCTAATATCAATCTGTGGTGAAACTCTGTGCAGTCATTTTGACGTAATGCTGCTAACAGACATATAAATAAATAAATGCTGATGATTTTATTACATCCTTGGAGGATGTAACAACAACAATATTAATAATAATAATGATTACGATGTCTGTGATCATGAATAAAAGACATGAAAATGTCCCTGAGCTGATAAAGATGAACGCGTCCATGTCAGTTTACAGTACATGTCGAGGAACAGTCATGGTGACTACAAGAAACAAACAACTAAAATGGTCTCTGGTTGGGACGGCTGGCTGTGTGTGTCTGTGTGTGTGTGTGTGTGTGCGTGTGTGCGTGCGTGTGTGTGTGTGTGTGTGTGCGTGCGCGCGCCGTAGGATGCCAGTGCAGTAACTAACACATGCTGCAACAAATTGCAGCAGGTTGCCAGAGAGGTGCTACTTATGTGCCACAGGATGCCACTCATGGGCAACTTGTTGCCACAGAGGTGCCACGGTCTGCTGTTGAAGGGCCCCCAGCTGACGGTTCCCCGAACTTGTTTTAAAACTCGAGGGGACAGATCTTTTAAAGCTGTGGCACTTCGCCTCTGGAATGAGCTTCCCTGTTCTCTTCGCTCACTAGATTCTGTGGATGTTTTTAGACAGCAACTAAAGACACATTTTTTTTAAACTGGCATTTTAGTGTCAATTTATTTTATTGTTCTATATTTGTATGTGTTGTTTTTATTGTCTATTTATATCGTGTGAAGCACTTTGTGACCTTGGTCTGTGAAAAGTGCTATATAAATAAAGCTTACTTACTTACTTACTTACATTGACGTGCCACACACTGCCATCAGTGTGCAACAGGTTGCCACTGTGGTGTCACAGGTTGCCACTGAGGTGCCAGAGGCTGACTGCAGTGCCACAGGCTCCTACTCAAGTGACACTGTTGTGCCACAGACTGTCATGGAGATGGCGCTACCTGCCAGTTCCACCAGGCAGATACTGGCTTTACTGCTATGATGTGAGCAAAGCCAAAATGAGAGCAGAGCGTACTGCGTTCATTAAACAAGCACATGGTGAACTGACACACAGCCGTCACCGTGCACAGGAGCTGTCACCAGCCTCCACGACGTGCACTGCTGTGTTTTAAAAGTATATTGTATCTGGGAGCCAGGCAGAGGAGGAGGTGCTTATACCTTTAAATGACGCAGAAGCAACATGCACATTTTATGTGCACGAGCAGTGAAGAGATTTTCAGTCATAAAAGCAGAGGAGTGAAGTGGAATATAAATCAGAGTGTTTGGTCATGAATAAATCCACACAGATGACCTGTGACCTCTCGCTGTGAAACACTCCACAGATATCTCAACAAATGTAGGTCGAGCGGTGGCATGCTGTAGAAGGAGCAGAGCGTGAGTTTACTGTGTGAGGTCATCCAAGCCACAGACTGTCCCGGCAGCAGCCATCACACCACGTCCACTGATCCACCGTGAAGACAACAGCAGCGCTGCATCACTTCTGCTCTGAGGAACAGCTCAGGAACATAGAATGAAACATCAGCACAGTGACTGAGGGACACGTGCTGCCAGCCACAAAACATGACATTTATTAAAAAGAGGAGCCATCAAAACCCACTCAGCACCTTGAATGAAACTGTGTGTGTGTTTGTGTGTGTGTGTGTGTGTGTGTGTGTGTAATCCAGATTCAGAGGGGTTTTTTTTTACGTGATTTTGAACAACTGATGATCGTCTAATAGTTCATGCCACTAGGGGTGGTGTTGCAGCACTGATAAGACAGTTGACTGCTGTGGCTGTCACAGTGGGGAAGCAGACAGCACTGTTATCTCACAACAGCCCAGTGGTGTGTTTGATCCCTGTGTGGGTTGGAGTTCCTGCCTGAGTCCACACGGGGCTTTTTATGTTTGTGTGACTGACTTTATGATCTCATCAACAAAAACCTCTCAGTGATGAACTCCGCTGGAAATGACTTATGAACAGCTTAAAAACTTTTTTTTCCTGCTGTTCACAGAAACAGTGACTTTTAGAAATCATAACTGTCTTCAGATTATCACATTAGTATCATTTTGATAATTTTTTTTTTTTAATATGTGACTCAGTTCAGTTTAATGTGGCTGCATGAGTGATGAATACACGTGGGGGAAAAAGAAAAACCTGCAGGTTGCTGTAGGTCACAGTTGAACTTACAGTATTTTTGGACTTTGAGCTCATAATGTGAGCTCATTTCTGATGGACACGGGCAATCCAGTGACTCAAACAAGCGGCGAACATGCAAACTCCACACAGGAAGGCCCACGTGGAAGTGATCACACCATCTTCTTGCTGCAAGGCAACCTTAACAGATCACCACCCTCGGTCTTCACAGATCCTGCCCGAGTTTCCAACTTGAATGGCCATTTGGTGGCATTTTTCCACATCGGGGGTTGTTTTTAGCTGAATTCCAAGTCCAACTGAATGGTATGCTTCAGTTACAGGAATTTCTTTGTTTTCACAAGCTGAGATGATCTTCTGGTGGTGATCAGAATTTGCTGGGGGAAAATAAAAACCTGTTCCTTGTTTTCTGTTTCTTCACTTTCTTTACTTTTTTCAGACTTTTTTGTGTCCTCCTTTAAGTGTCATGGTCCTTCTGGTCAGGTCAGGTGAAGGTAATAATGGTCTTTCATTACTTTCTGTTGGGAAAGTGTAGTGACACGGACCCACAACAGGGGGCGCAAATGAACAGCCAATAGATGAGCCAAAATATAACAATTTATTGTTGTGAATGTGCACAACGAACATACAGACAATCTCAGAATATCACAACAGTCAATACACAAAGGTGGCGTGTGGGCAGGCTCGAGGATAGAAGACGTCTGTCCTGAGAAGAGCCGGAACCACACGATTTCCGCCTCCACAGAACCTGGTGAATACTGGAGCCGCCAAGTCCCGAATTCCCAGGTGATCACCGTCCCCGACTGTCGGATCTGGTACTGCTGGCGAGAACAAAGACAGTCAAGTGTGGGTGTGTGTATACCCAGTAACAACAGCGGTGGGAATGCCACCTCCACCTCTCACTCAGCGCGTTGCAGCGGTCTCAGCTGAAAAGGAGCGCCGTCTTGCACAGCCTCCTCAAAAACGACCGGTTCTCCTGCAAACACTCACAATAAACAGATTTACACAAGACTGAGGATATTACCTCCAATGAAGTATGATATCTCGGCAACGAGGTGTAGATGACGTCTGGTCTTTATGGAGTGAGATGATGTTGAGTAGATGGGTGACAGCTGTCAAGAGGTAATGAGCGACAGCTGTCACCCCCGGCTGTGTCCATGGCGGCAGCGCCCTCTCATGCCTGAAGCCCGCACTTCAGGCAGGGCGCCCTCTGGTGGTGGGCCAGCAGTACCTCCTCTTCTGGCGGCCCACACAACAGGACCCCCCCCTCAACGGGCGACTCCTGGCGCCCGACCAGGTTTGTCGGGGTGTCGGCGGTAGAAGTCGGCCAGGAGGGCCGGATCCAGGATGAAGCTCCTCTTCACCCAGGAACGTTCTTCGGGTCCATACCCCTCCCAGTCCACCAAGTACTGGAACCCCCGACCCATCCGACGGACGTCCAGGAGCCGGCACACCGTCCAAGCCGGCCCCCCGTCGATGATCCGAGCAGGAGGGGGCGCCGGTCCGGGAGCACAGAGGGGTGAGGTGTGATGAGGTTTGACATGTGACACGTGGAAAACCAGATGGATCCGCAGTGAAGCCGGGAGTTGGAGCAGGACTGAGGACTTTGAGGATTCTGAAGGGGCCAATGTACCTGTCCTGGAGTTTCGGGGAGTCCACCTGGAGGGGGATGTCCTTCGTGGAAAGCCACACCTCCTGCCCGGGCTGGTAAGCAGGGGCCGGGGATCGCCGGCAGTCTGCATGGGTCTTCGCCCTCGTCCGGGCCTTCAACAAGGCAGAGCGGGCGGAGCGCCACACCCGACGGCACTTCCGCAGGTGGGCCTGGACCGAGGGCACACCGACCTCTCCCTCCACCACGGGAAACAACGGGGACTGATACCCCAAACACACCTCAAATGGGGAGAGGCCGGTGGCCGAAGACACCTGGCTGTTATGCGCATACTCGATCCAGGCCAGATGGTTACTCCAGGCCGTCGGGTGCGCGGATGTGACGCAGCGGAGGGTCTGTTCCAGTTCCTGGTTGACCCGCTCTGCCTGTCCGTTCGTCTGTGGATGGTACCCGGACGAGAGGCTCACGGTGGCCCCCAGTTCCCTGCAGAAGCTCCTCCAGATGTGTGAGGAGAACTGGGGACCACGATCTGAGACGATGTCGGAGGGTATCCCATGCAGACGGACAACGTGGTGGACCAGGAGGTCTGCTGTCTCCTGGGCTGTTGGGAGCTTCGGGAGGGCCACGAAGTGGGCCGCCTTGGAGAAACGGTCCACTATCGTGAAGATGGTGGTGTTGCCCTGGGACGGCGGGAGGCCCGTGACGAAATCCGGGCCGATGTGGGACCAGGGGCGATGAGGCACCGGCAGCGGCTGGAGGAGTCCTAGGGCCTTTGTGTGTACTGCCTTGCCCCTGGCACAGGTGGTGCAGGCCTGGATATACTCTCGGACGTCTGCCTCCATAGACGCCCACCAGAAGCGCTGCCGGACAACTGCCACGGTCCTTCGCACCCCTGGATGACAGGAGAGCTTGGAACCGTGACAGAAGTCCAAGACTGCAGCTCTGGCCTCTGGTGGGACGTACAGACGGTTCTTCGGACCTGTTCCTGGGTCCGGGCTCCGTGCCAGGGCCTCCCGGACGGTCTTCTCCACGTCCCAGGTGAGGGTGGCCACGATAGCGGACTCAGGCAGGATGGGCTCCGGTGGATCCGACAGTGCAGTTTTGACCTCCTCTTCGTGTACCCGGGACAAGGCATCTGACCTCTGGTTCTTGGTCCCGGGGCGATAGGTGATCCGGAAGTCAAAACGCCCGAAGAACAGTGACTAGCGGGCTTGCCTGGGGTTCAGCCGCTTGGCGGTCCTGATATACTCCAGGTTCCGATGGTCAGTGAAAACCGTGAATGGCACAGACGCTCCCTCCAACAGGTGTCTCCACTCCTCAAGAGCCTCTTTCACCGCAAGGAGTTCTCGATTGCCGACATCATAGTTCCGTTCAGCCGGGGTCAACCTGCGTGAAAAGTAGGCACACGGGTGAAGAACCTTATCGGTCTCTCCGCTCTGGGACAGCACGGCTCCTATCCCTGAGTCAGAGGCGTCCACTTCAACCATGAACTGGCGGCTAGGGTCAGGCTGCACCAAAACTGGCGCAGTAGAGAACTGTCGTTTCAACTCCTTGAACACGGCTTTGCACCGATCCGACCAGGTGAAGGGGACTTTTGGAGAGGTCAGGGCTGTCAGGGGGCTAACTACCTGACTGTAGCCCTTAATGAACCTCCTGTAGAAATTAGCGAAGCCGAGGAACTGTTGCAGCTTCCTACGGCTTGTTGGTTGGGGCCAATCTCTCACCGCCGCAACCTTGGCCGGATCAGGGGCGACGGAGTTAGAGGAAATGATAAACCCCAGGAAGGACAAAGACGTGCGGTGAAACTCGCACTTCTCGCCCTTCACAAACAGTCGGTTCTCTAACAACCGCTGCAGGACCTGACGTACATGCTGGACATGGGTCTCAGGATCCGGAGAAAAGATGAGAATATCGTCCAGATATACGAAGACGAATCGGTGCAGGAAGTCCCGCAAGACGTCGTTAACCAAGGCTTGGAACGTCGCGGGGGCGTTGGTGAGGCCGAACGGCATGACCAGGTACTCAAAGTGACCTAACGGGGTGTTAAATGCCGTCTTCCATTCGTCTCCCTTCCGGATCCGAACCAGGTGATACGCATTTCTAAGATCCAGCTTAGTAAAGATTTTGGCTCCATGCAGGGGGGTGAACACGGAATCTAACAATGGCAACGGGTATCGGTTGCGAACCGTAATCTCATTCAGCCCCCTGTAATCAATACATGGACGAAGTCTGCCATCTTTCTTGCCCACAAAAAAGAAACCTGCCCCCATCGGGGAGGTGGAGTTCCGGATCAGCCCGGCAGCTAGTGAGTCCCGGATGTAGGTCTCCATTGATTCGCGCTCAGGTCGTGAGAGGTTGTACAGCCTGCTGGACGGGAACTCAGCGCCTGGAACCAAATCAATGGCACAATCGTACGGACGGTGCGGGGGAAGGGTGAGTGCCAGATCCTTACTGAAGACGTCAGCAAGATCGTGGTACTCAACCGGCACTGCCGTCAGATTGGGAGGGACTTTGACCTCCTCCTTAGCCTGTAAACCGGGAGGAACCGAGGATCCTAAACACCCCCGATGGCAGGTTTTGCTCCACTGAACCACCACCCCAGACGGCCAATCAATCCGGGGATTGTGCTTCAACATCCATGGGATGCCCAAAATCACGCAGGAGGTAGAAGGAGTTACAAAAAACTCAATCTCCTCCCGGTGGTTTCCAGACACCACCAGAGTTACTGGTTGTGTCTTGTGTGTGAGTAAAGGGAGGAGGGTGCCATCTAGTGCCTGCACCTGCAACGGCGAAGGAAGCGCCACCAGAGGGAGCCCTACCTCCCTTGCCCATCTGCTGTCTAGCAGATTCCCTTCTGACCCCGTGTCCACCAGTGCTCGGGCTTGAAGGTTTAAATCCCCGCTCAGGATTGTGACTGGGAGTCGTGTGACAATTTGTGTGTGTCTCACTTGAATGTTTTGACCCCCCCTTAGCCCAGTCTCTAAGGGCGAGTGTTGTCGTTTTGGCCGTTTGGGGCAGTTTCTCTGTGTGTGCTCAGTTGAGCTGCAGAGAAAACACTCTCCACGGATCAGC
Organism: Thalassophryne amazonica; assembly: GCF_902500255.1. NCBI lineage: Eukaryota > Metazoa > Chordata > Actinopteri > Batrachoidiformes > Batrachoididae > Thalassophryne > Thalassophryne amazonica. The sequence continues at coordinate 145,348,706 of NC_047105.1, forward strand.
CTCCCCATTTTGGCCCTGTGCATTTCCCTAACAACGTCAGCAGGGGGAGCTGTTGCCCCACAAAGCGCGTGTGGAGCGTGGGGAGGGCGGCCCCTTTTCGAACCCGGAAGGGAGAGGGGCGGCGCGTATCCGGTCACGTCCTTCGCCTCGCTCCCGACGGCGTTCCTCCTACCGATTGTCTAACCGTATAACGAGATCGATAAGCCCATCTAAATCCCGCGGTTCCTCCTTAGCTACCAGCTGCTCCTTCAGAACCAACGACAGTCCGTTTATGAAGGCAGCGCGGAGCGCAACGTTATTCCAGCCGGACCTCGCAGCCGCGATGCGGAAGTTGACTGCATAAGCGGCTGTGCTCTCGCGTCCCTGTCTCATTGACAGCAGCACTGTTGAAGCGGTCTCTCCTCTGTTAGGGTGATCAAACACTGTTCTGAACTCCCCCACAAACCCAGTGTATGCTGATAACAACCGTGAGTTCTGTTCCCAGAGCGCCGTAGCCCAGGCGCGTGCTTTACCCCGAAGCAGAGCAATCACATAAGCTATTTTACTAGCATCTGACGCGTACATGACGGGACGTTGTGCGAAGACGAGCGAACACTGCATAAGAAAGTCCGCGCACGTCTCCACACAACCTCCGTACGGCTCAGGAGGGCTTATGTATGCTTCAGGGGATGGTGGGAGGGGTTGTTGAACCACCACTGGAACGTTTATATCCTGCACAGGGTCAGCAGGAGGACGAGCTGCAGCAGCGCCCTGAGCGCTCGCCGCCATCTGTGCGGAGAGAGCCTCCACCCTGCGGTTCAGGAGGATGTTTTGCTCAGTCATTTGATCCAACCGAGCCGTAAAGGCGGTGAGAATGTGCTGCAGCTCACCAATCACGTCTCCTGCAGACGCCTGCGCTCCCTGCTCTCCCATTGGTCGTTCAACAGCCGGGTGACGCCCCTCGGAGTCCATGACGCTGGCCGAGATATCCTGTTGGGAAAGTGTAGTGACATGGACCCACAACAGGGGGCGCAAATGAACGGCCAATAGATGAGCCAAAATATAACAATTTAATGTTGTGAATGTGCACAACGAACATACAGACAATCTCAGAATATCACAACAGTCAATACACAAAGGTGACGTGTGGGCAGGCTCGAGGATAGAAGACGTCTGTCCTGAGAAGAGCCGGAACCACACGATTTCCGCCTCCACAGAACCTGGTGAATACTGGAGCCGCCAAGTCCCGAATTCCCAGGTGATCACCGTCCCCGACTGTCGGATCTGGTACTGCTGGCGAGAACAAAGACAGTCAAGTGTGGGTGTGTGTATACCCTGTAACAACAGCGGTGGGAATGCCACCTCCACCTCTCACTCAGCGCGTTGCAGCGGTCTCAGCTGAAAAGGAGCGCCGTCTTGCACAGCCTCCTCAAAAACGACCGGTTCTCCTGCAAACACTCACAATAAACAGATTTACACAAGGCTGAGGATATTACCTCCAATGAAGTACGATATCTCGGCAACGAGGTGGAGATGACGTCTGGTCTTTATGGAGTGAGATGATGTTGAGTAGATGGGTGACAGCTGTCAAGAGGTAATGAGCGACAGCTGTCACCCCTGGCTGTGTCCATGGCGGCAGCGCCCTCTCGTGCCTGAAGCCCGCACTTCAGGCAGGGCGCCCTCTGGTGGTGGGCCAGCAGTACCTCCTCTTCTGGCGGCCCACACAACACTTTCACAATTAAAAATCCAGATAATCTGTGGAACAGTGTGGGTGTGACCTCTGACCTGATCAGAAACGACCTCTGCTACAGAGTTCATGTGTCCAGATACATCTGCTTGTTGTTTGGCTCAACTGGAACATGATGAAAAACCATGTTTTTTCTAACCTCTGAAAAGTTTGGGCTTGGTCTGAAACTGGAACCAGACACCATTTCACAGGCAGGAATTTTACCATATTTTAAGAATTATAAGTTGTGCTTTTTCCTGTTATTACTATTATGATTGTTATTAATAATAACAAAAATAATATTAATAATATTGTATCCATCCATGCTGCGGCCTATCCCAGCAGTCATAGACACCTTTACAGTGTCAAATCTCGCGCGTAAGCATGTTCTCACTGAGGAGGCCGAGATTTCGTTGTCAGTGTAAACAAGCGTTTGTTTGCAGTGCTCTGATCCACTGCTTCACTAGATCTTTGCTTCACTCCTCTTCAGAAGTGGCAACTCTGCTTCTTAACTCCTTTCAAAGCCATTAAAATATGGCAATCATGAGTCACTTTTGTGCAGATTAAAGTGACTAACTGGGACTCCTGTCTTGTTGCGAAAAAGAAATGAGAATCGTCCTCCATTCCATTGTTCCAAACGCTGCGCCTCTCAGAATTAATAAGTTCAAAGCAAATTGCTGTTTAAATCAAACGACACCTCTTTCCAAACACTGTCATACAAACGATAAACTGCAATCAACCAAAATGTTTTCTTCATCCCACTGACGTGCAGCAGCCCAAGACTGTACGGCTGCAGACCTGCAGACTCCAGCAGCTGGCTGAACTCAGCTCAGATGTACGGAGAGACTTTCATGCCAATAATGTCTGAAAAGCTTTTGACAAAAACTACAGATTTTGTTTATTTCTATTTATGTCCAGAGATCAAGGATCCACCATGTAGAGTTTATTTATGTTCAGAGTTTAAGGATCCAGTAAACAACAGGGGGCGCAATGAACGGACAATGGAGGAAGGTGAATAACAAGGTTTACTATTGTGAAACGAGCACAATGAATACAACAATCACAATTTGGGGTCGAATCCGCTGGTGTCGTGTGGGCAGGCTCGAAGGTAGGAGACGTCCGTCTCAGTCGAACCGAAACCACCCAGATCTCCTCTGCCACCGAACCCTGGAAATACTGGAACCGCCAAGTCCCGAAGTCCCAGGTGGCCACTGCCTCCGCTCGTCGGATCCGGTACTGCTGGCGGGAGAGAGCAACAACACAGGCATGGATGCGACAGCACCCAGTAACGGAGAGGGGAGAAGCCGCCTCCACCTCTAGTCACAATATGGCAGGCAGGTGAGTACTTATCCAAGCAATTTAGCTTTCAGTAATCAGCAGTCCTGAAAAGGTTTAACAAGTCTTTTAATCAGAATATAAATGCAGAGTACGTTACCTCAGTCTAAAGGCGATATCTCGGCACTGAGGTGGAGACGCCGTCCTCCTGATATACCTCTGTGCTGAGTGGAACAGCTGTGTCCAGTGATGGGTGACAGCTGTCACCCAGGCTGCTCCCATAAGGCGGCAGCGCCCTCTGGTGCCTGGAGCCCGCACTCCAGGCAGGGCGCCCTCTGGTGGTGGTGGGCCAGCAGTACCTCCTCTTCAGCGGCCCACACAACAGGGAGATCTGAACAGTAAAATGTCAGACCGCGGTCTTGACAGTATGTACAGAGTGCAGCGAGGTTAATAATTAGTTTCTTATATGGCTGTTTGGAGCTGTGGTTTCATCTTCATTTTGCATGTCCACTTCAAGCACGTTTGCTGTAATTTCCTCCAGTTCAAACCCGTCAGTGTAATAAACTTTTATGAGAATGGTTCTTTTGGTTGCTCATAATTTCTTATTTTTCTTCTTATTTTTCGCTATGAAAATTGTAAACAAAGTTGCAAATCTGATATGCAATCTGGACCGATTGTCATGGTAACGGTCTAATAAGGGAAAATATCAGACTGGAAATCAGCCAATCAGAACGTATGTATTGTTGTAGCCATATAATGAGTTCCACATACAGTAAAAAAGTGCAACTTGTACTCAAGTGCAACCTGTTTACACTGAATGAATGAATGAGTTAATTTATTCAGCTCACACACACACACACACACACACACACACACACACACACACACACACACACACACACAAAACCACAGCAAACAAAACTAACAATGAAATAAGATGGATTGAAACTGAAAAAGAAAATGGATTGACAATGCATCTGTGTGCGTGAAAGGGTGTAGGCAGAAGCAGAGCTTATTAACGCCCTGTAAATCATATTTTCCCTCTCTCTCAGTAAAATATTCTTGAATTCTAAATGGCACTTGTTTATTTTTCACTTTGTACATTAATTGAACAGTCTTGAACAAAATCATATCGTTAAGTTTTAATATTTGAGATTTAATGAACAGTGGGTTGGTGTGGTCTCAATAACCTGCATTATGAATTGTCCTTAATGCTCTTTTTTGAAGAATGAATAATGGTTGCAGTGTAGTTTTGTAACTGTTGCCCCAAACCTCAGCACAGTAATTCAGGTAGGGAGCAACCAATGAACATTACAAAGTATGTAGTGCTCTGCAATCAAGAACATGCTTTACTTTATTTAATACTGCAATACTCTTTGATACGTACATCATACGGATAAAGTGAGGAACCTTGGAGTAATTTTTGATCCTGCGTTGTCCTTTGATCTCCACATTAGAGACATTACGAGGACTGCTTTCTTCCATTTGCGAAATATAGCGAAGATTCGTCCCATCCTGTCTATGGCTGATGCTGAGACTTTGATTCATGCATTTGTCTCTTCTAGATTGGACTATTGTAATGCTCTATTTTCTGGCTTACCGCAGTACAGGATTAGGGGTCTTCAACTGGTTCAAAATGCTGCTGCCAGACTCTTGACACAAAGCAGAAAGTTTGACCACATTAAACCCGTTTTGGCATCCCTGCACTGGCTTCCTGTTCCTGCAAGATCGGATTTTAAAGTACTGTTATTAGTTTATAAAATCATTCATGGACTTGCACCTCCCTATCTGGCTGACCTGGTAAGCCCCTATATACCAGCTCGGGCCCTGCGTTTTCAGGGTGCAGGACTTCTGTGTGTTCCCAGGGTGAATTAAAAAGTCTGCCAGTCACAGAGCTTTCTCCTACCATGCCCCAGCTCTGTGGAACGATATCCCGGCACACATTCGGCAGTCGGATACTGTGGAGATTTTTAAGTCACGTTTAAAGACTCATTTGTTTTCTCTGTTTTATCATTAGTGTTATGAAGTGTTTTTATTCTTGTATTCTTTTATGGTTGTCTTTCTTTTATGGTTGTTTTTTTTATTTTTTTATTGTGTTTTAAATTTTTTAATTGTTTTTTGTGTGAAGCGCCTTGAGACGATTTTATCGTGAATTGGCACTATATAAATTAATAAATTTGAATTTAAATTTGAATTTGATACCTTCATTTGAATATGCTGAATATGAATTTTCCAATTGATTTTTTCATCAGTAATGACTTGGGTGTTGGGGGGTTTGGCTGGACATTTCGGTGTTCTTTTCTTTTCTTTGCTCTCCAGGTGGTATGCAAACTGATTTATTGTCTGTGGAGAAGGTGCTGGCAGAGTCCTTCACCCCTCATCAACGTGATATGCAGCACCTGTGGATGATGCTCACGTGCAACCTTAAAGACTTTCAGCTGAAGCACATAATGAGATGGCGTTCTGCATTTAAGCCATGTGTGATTCGAGCAGAATTGCCGGGAACTCGACCTTGTGATGTTCGTTTGTGAGACGCTGAGGACCGCGCCTGGGTTTGACACATCGTGCCTGTGAAGGAGGACGGGTGAGGGACACATGCTGTCAGCACACATCAGAGGTGATTTGATTGTCTGAATAATTGTTAACAGTAATTTGGTATTTTGTTACGCAGTATATGTGAATATTGATGAAAGTTGTGCAGCTTGCTTCTCACGGCCGTGGCGTGCGGACAGATGATCCTCCACCTGTTGTGAGAAGCTGCTCATTTACATAAAGCTTAAATTCAGACCTGAATGTGTTGCTGATAGTGTGTGCCTTTGAAGGATATTAGTTGTAGCTGCTGACTTACCTCACCTTTTCTATCCTTCACAGAGTCAGTTTGTCGTGTCCACCTGGGGGGTGTTTGGCGGTGAACGTGGGTCCAGAGGTGCCGGGCTTCGATCCCTTTGGGCGCTGGAGAGCGCGTCGTCCTTCACTCCACCAGACAGACGCGCTTTATGTTTGTACACCGAGTATTGCACAAAAGGGGGAAAATAAATTGTTTTGTTATTGGAACCGCTTTCTGGTTATTTTAGCGCTGGGTTCAGTCAGACGCAGGTCCGCTCCTCAACCTGCGTCGACACATAACAAATGACACCTAAAAACTTATTCTCTTTGACAGGTTCTATGTTTACCCCATGTATATTTTAACTGAATTTGTATGTCTTTTTTTTATCATTTCCAAATAACATTAATTTAGTTTTAGACAAATTTAATGATGATTTGTTAATATCAAACATCTCTTTAACTTTATCATTTCTGTTCCTAAATCAGATAATAATTGTTGCAGATTTTCCCCTGAGCAAAACAGGTTTGTGTCATCTGCAAAGAGCACAGTTTTAACCATATTTGAGACATTACATAAATCATTAATGTATAAAATAAATAATTTTGGGCCCAAAACAGAACCATGTGGAAGCCCACAAATGATGCCAGTGTCGTGGACCTGTTTGCTCTAAAACCATATTGACTTTCATCAAGCAAGTTGTGTCGATCTATAAATTTATCCAGTCTGCTGTTGTAAAGTTTTTCCAGTATCTTTAAAAATTGTGACAATAGAGACACAGGCCTGTAGTTACTAAAACGATGCTAATAATAATAATAATAATAATAACACTTCCACATATTGTATGGAAAGAAAGCATGCCTTATACTCTGGTGTGACTTATAAATGTTTTTTCCTCTTCGAAGGGCATTATTTGGCAGGTGCGACTGTAGAAAGTTTGGCAATTGTGTGATCTCTGGGCTTTTTTGGAGGAGCATTGAGTGGTTTTCTGATTTCTAGGGACATGTTCTTTGCTCTTTGTGGCTGAAGAACATTGTCCTGGTTGTGGAATAGTCGAGTGCCTGATGTGGTTCTGATGACTGGAACAGAAACCACAGCGACTCATCACTCTGCTTGTCACATACACTCCTGATATTTTTGCTCTGTTGCTTTGAACCATTTGTCCTGATGGAATGATTTTAGTCCATCTGCCACGCACGCTGCCTGTCAGAGATGATTGGTGGGAAATCCGTCATCTGCTGTGGCGTTACTCGGCTGTGACGCCGACGGTGCCAAGGAACACATCTGAACATCACTCTGACATGTTTCTACAGCATCGGCAGCTCGCTCTGCAGCATCACGGCTGTCTGTGCGCGCAGGTGTCTGTGATTATCCTGAAAGTAACATCATCTGAGGGTTGGAGTTCAGGTCAGGAGCAAAGTTTCAGGACCAAAAACCTCCACTTTTTGTTTGGACCGGACCTGCAGCTGTCATCATTCAGTCAGCACACATTAAAATAATCCTAATGAGGCAAACAAAGCACATCCAAATCACATTAACTGGTACATGCTTTTGGTTGTATCTTCTCCCAGTTTACCCCTTAACGTGGATCTGCTCTGAAACTTCAGAACCCACATTCACCATGTGTCAATGTGCACTGTGGTCAGGAGAATCAGTATTCTCGATGTTTTTGGAAGAAATTGGCACAGTGTGCTTCGGAACAAAAATGAAAAGGACCATGCAGACTGTTATAAGCAACAATTCCAAAAGCCAGGGTCTGTCATGGTCTGGGGCTTTATCAGTGACACTGGTAAAGGTCATTTCTACTTTTGTGATGGCAGCATTAACCCATTTTGCCCCACTGGCAACAATTGTTGCTGAAGAGTATCACCGTCATTTTCTACTCACAATAAAAAATCTCAAAGGTACTAATGCAACTTTTTCCACTTATAAAAAATAATCTGGACAAGTACAAATGCAGACAAGTACACTGAGATCTGACAGCGACATAAGCTGGCTTCAAGATGACATCTTTTCTTGGGATGTCCATGCATTTTTCTTCAAACACAAACCGTGTATATTCCCTAATTTCCTGATTCCAGTTTGGGAGCCTCCATAGTGATAGATACACTAATTTTCCACTGTTTGGTTTTAGGCTTTGACCAAAGCAGCAGATGTGGGTGTTGGTTTGTATATTTCTCTTGCGGTTTCATGTAAATGCACCTTTAATATAAACTGTTTTCGCCTCACACATTGAGGTCACAGCACCTGCCCAAAACCCCATGTATGTTAAGTCCTGAATAAAAGTGAACCAGGGCACATCTCACTGTGTCACACAAAATAATAACTGACCATGTCCACTGGATCTGTCTTTCTGATAAGAAATAAATCCCTTATTTTGATCACATGATTTTTTTTTTTTTCACTTCATTAATTGCACACGACGGCACAGAAGGACCAGACATCGAAGTATGTTTGTCATTAATGGAGGAGACAGGGTCAGTATGGAAAGAAGATTTAACCATGAGTACTAGTTAAAATTCCACTTCAACATATCTCTGATGTAAATATGACTAGTAGCAATTTCAATCAAGATATCTACAATTTGTTTCTTACTAGTATAGTGGAAACATCCATTATCAATATCTGTAACTTGATTACAAACAGTGAAATTTTAACATTGACATCTGTTCAACATCAATTACCAACCTGGGATCTTCTTGCTGTGAGACAGCAGTGCTAACCACTGAGCTACTGTGTTGCCCTCAACTGCAGAATCTATAATTCATTTTTTACATAATTTTGACTAGTTGCAATTCTGATTAATTATATTGACAATACAGTTCTCACTGGTCAAAATGCCAAATCTTGAAATTAATAATTCAATTTTTCACGAGTGGAAATGTTAATTCTGAACTTAACCAATCAGTTTTCACTACTGGTAATGTAACTGTAGATCTCTATGACTGCCTTTACATTAGAGAAGTCATAAATGGGACAACAGAGTTGCCTCAAGGTGCTTCACACAGGTAAGGTCAAACTTTACCAACCCCCAGAGCAACAGTGGTAAGGAAAAACTCCCTCTGAGGAAGAAACCTCAAGCAGACCAGACTCAAAGGGGTGACCCTCTGCTTGGGCCATGATACAAACATAAATTACAGAAAAAATGCACAGAACAAGTCACGGATGAATATACAAGAATTGCTGTTGGTGCAGATGACAGGAGGGTCGCCAACACAAACACAGCTCCCATCTCTGGATGGAGCTGCACCTTAAACAGAGAAAAAACAGAATCAGGCATCAGAAAGACAAAAAATACTGTATAATTTGCCAGCATTAATCAACAAGAAAAACAGAGAAATACTAAGGTCATCGCCGGCCACTAGCCCTAAGCTTCACTAAAAGACCCAGAATTTAGGTAAAGTTGAGGCCGCAGCCCGCTCCAATTACTAATAACATGAATTAAAAGAGTAAAAAGCATAAAACAAAATTGTACCAGTATGCTAGCCATATGAAAGGGAAAAGAAGTGCGTCTTAAGTCTGGACTTGAAAATCTCCACAGAATCTGACTGTTTTATTGATGCAGGGAGATCATTCCACAGAACAAGGGAACGATAAGAGAAAGCTCTGTGACCCACAGACTTCTTATTCACCCTAGGGACACAAAGTTGTCCTGCACCCTGAGAACGTAAAGCCCAGGCCGGTACGTAAGGTTTAATTAGGTCAGCTAGGTACGGAGGTGCCAGTCCATGAATAATTTTATAGGTTAGTAGCAGAACCTTAAAATCTGATCTCACTGGGACAGGAAGCCAGTGAAGAGACGCCAAAATGGATGTAATGTGGTCGAACTTTCTGCTTTGTGTCAAAAGTCTGGCTGCAGCATTTTAAACCAATTGGAGAACCCTAATGCTTGACTGCGGTAAACCAGAAAATAGAACATTGCAGTAGTCCAACATAGAAGAGATGAATGCATGGATCAGGGTCTCAGCATCAGCCATAGACAGGATGGGACGAAGCTTCGCGATATTTCGCAGGTGGAAGAAAGCAGTCCTTGTAATATTTCAAATATGGAGGCCAAAGGACAACGAAGGATCAAAATTTACCCCAAGGTTCCTCACTTGGTCAGTGTGATGTATGACACATGAGCCGAGGCTGAGCGTTAACTGGTCAAATTGATGCCGATGTCTCAGTGGACCAAGAACCATCATTTCAGTCTTATCAGAGTTTAAAAGTAGGAAGTTTCTAGACATTCAACTTCTCACTGCTGCAAGGCAATCTTCCAAGGATTTTATGTGAACAAGATTACCAGCAGTTATCTGCATATATAACTGAGTATCATCTGCATAGCAGTGAAAGGTAAACCCAAAACGCTGCAATATGTGCCCAAGGGGTGCTATATAAAGGGAGAAAAACAGGTGGCCTAAGACAGACCCCTGTGGAACCCCAAATTTCATGTCACTAGGGTTAGAGGTAGTGTTACTGTACAAAACACAGTGAGAACGACTGGTCAAGTATGACGTCAGCCATGCAAGGGCACTCCCAGTAATCCCAAAATGATTTTCCAGCCTATCAAGTAGAATATGATGATCCACTGTATCAAATGCAGCACTGAGATCTAACAGCAGCAGAACCATAGTGGTGTCTGAGTCCACTGTAAGCAGAAGATCATTCAACACTTGTGAGAGCCGTCTCTGTGGAATGATATTTTCTAAAAGCAGACTGCAGCGGCTCAAAGAGATTATTCTGTTAGATACTCTACGAGCTGCCATGACACCACTTTTTCCAGAATTTTAGAGCAAAATGATAGATTTGATATCGGCTAGTTTTTCAATACACTAGGGTCAAGATTAGGTTTCTTAAGTAATGGTTTAATCACTGCAGATTTGAAACATTTAGGAACAGATCCAGAAGTTAAAGATTAATAATTTCCAGCACAATCGGCCCAAAAAACATTTCATACTTGAAACAATTTTATTTAAGATATCTACAGGTCATTTTGTAACTCTTCATCACACACACACACACACACACACACACACACACACACACACACACACACACACACACACACACACACACACACACACACACACACACACACACACACACACGTCTTCAACCGCTTATCCAAGATCAGGTCACAGGGGACTGGAGTGACTTCATCACTGGTGTTTAGATATAAATCAGCAAATAATTTTTCCCAGTCATACATTTGTAGATATGTTATATTTTCATTTTGACCTGTCTAAAAAGGAAACATAAATTAGAGCACATATGGAGGAACATGCAAACTCCCCACAGAAGGGCCCCAGGTAGGAAGCGATCCCACAACCTTCTAGCTGTGGAGCATTAGTGCTTTAGCACACAGGAACCTTCCAGTCGGGAAACAAGTGCACTTAACCCCTTGGCTCCCTCTGTCTCACCACTCATGAAAAATTAAATTGCTGCCCAGCAGCCCTACTGATTAAACATCAAAACGGATTGCCTTGTGATCAGGGGCCTCGTTCATGGCTGACAGAAACGTGTTATTTTGTGAACACATTGTGTCCATGCGGTGGTTAGTTTCTTCTTGCTGTCAGCATGTGCAAGTTAGGTCACACTCCCAGCAGGAGATGTAGGATTAACGTTTTTATGCCTGGATTTTTTTTTTTTTTTTATAAGTGGAAAATGTTGCATTCGTACCTTTGAGATTTTTTTATTGTGAGTACAAAATGACAGTGATACACTTCAGCAACAATTGTTGCCAGTGCAGCAAAATGGGTTAATGGACAAACGTGTGTCCTAAATATTTCAACAAATAACAAAATGTAAAATGTGGCACTAAGTCACTGATGTTGACTGAATGTGGAAAAATGTAAATGAAAGCCAAGCAGTAGTGAAGGCCAGGTCTGGTGTGAGAGCACGTTCTGGTGCCGTTAATCGCAGTATCCATTACCCTGTGGAACCACCCTGGGTCCTGGATGACAGCCAGCCAGGAAGACAACTACTCAAATCTCACTTGTGAAAGGTCACCATCTGTTTTCAGCAGCCAGGTGAACCATGGACATGTCGTTGGCCTTCTGCAGCCACTGCCATCCTCAACACTGAGGCACCTGGTTTGCTGGATCATGCACAGAGAAGCATGACCAACATGTCATAGCTGATGTCCCCTCACATTGTAAATGATACTGATCTGAGTTTCTGAAAGTAACCATTCATTTGACAAAGTCATTCCAGTGGTAACCAAGGATCCTCTGAAGCGTCTTGGTACCAAAGACAGCTTGTCACCACCTTAGGTCAGTGGTTAGCATCCAAGTCTCACCACCATACAGTAATGCCTGGTTCACACGGCAAGATTTTAAAACTGTCTGTAGATTTTCAATACCTGAGAGACCCCACACACATGCTTCCATCCCTCGCTTTCTGATTGGCTACACATCACAGTCAACAGGCCATGTGCTCGTTTGTGCTCGGTGCACACCCCACATGTTGGGATATCACTGCAAGACAATCAGATGAATGTTCACAATTTGAGGTCTGAGCGGTCCTGATATCCTCTGAGCAGACTGGAGCACTCTTAACATGCCACACAGCAGGAATATCTGATAAGATTATCTTTAGAGCTGTCATGATAGTAGGGGCTTCTTTAAGATTGTCAGAAGGGGAAAATCGGGTCCAAAATTGGCATAGTTATCTTGTCGTGCGAACCAGGCAAAAAGACAGGAAGCACCAGGAATCTAAAGACTTGGACTGTCATCCTACTGCAAATATATCAACATTGCCAAGCTACCCAGCAAGCTCATGACTCCATAAGCTCTTCCCAGGTGTCTCAGGATCACAAAGACTGAGGACCCAGAGACATAATCTTCACTGCACAAGGTTTCAAGATATCAGGGTGTCTTTATAGTCCCCAACGGGGCTATTTGTTATGCAGCCAGCAGAGAGAACACCTTCAGGCTTCCATAAACTTAAATATGACATGTGAACTCATCAGACAGTGGACACAACAAATAAAACCAGTTAAAACACTCTGTAATAGTGTTTAAAAAACAGTGGGTATAAAAGAGTTCTTATATCTATTTTTACATCTTTTTGACACAAATCTGCAGCCAGACAGAACGTCTTCTTCGCTCAGCAGTAGCGCAATTTCTGCCAGCAGCCTGTTGGGCAACAACACCGGTGGCAGTTGTTGTTAACCCGGGCCTCAAATAATCCAGTTTGGAAATTTCATTTGTGGCCTGAATGCTTATTGTGGCTTTTTTATTTGTGATTATTTCAGGTCTGCTCCTTTTGCTGTCTCTGACCAAGACAGTGTCTCTACATCTGGAGTTGATCCTCGGGCACTGGACTGTGGTGCCAACTGCACCTCATGGTTGGATTGTGTCTAACTGTAATTAGGATGGTTAAATGCAGAGGGCAAATGTTGTTTTATGTATGTACAATGACAACAAAGGCCCTTGTTTTTTAAGCTGGATGCTGTTCCTGATTTTTCTGGGCTTGGGTCCAGTGCTCATAATGTACTGGCTGCACACCTTATGTGGCTGACTTGAATTTTTTAAGTTGCTATTGCTTAAATTAAAAAAAAAAAAAAATTCTGGGGCAGGAGGTCTGATGGGAGGTTTGGTTTCTGGTGCCGCTGCTCAATGAGGTACAGCCCCACTACTTGCCAGTACTACAGTACAAAACTCACAATACTCTCTTTCAGAACAGACCAAAGGAGTCAGTGGATAATGACATTTTTGACCTACATGTCTTTATCTGGTCTTTATATTTTATTTTTTTATTGATTTTATCTTTTATATTTAATCTTTGCTGCTACTGACTGTTTGTCACCAATGATGTTTCATTGTTTATTACAATGACAATAAGTCTGTCTTATCTCTCTTATCTTATTACAGAGTATCAGTAATGTAACATCCAAATAAAGCCCCTTTCACACCAGGCCTGCTTCAAGTTGCACATGCTGCATATCTAATAACATAGGAACGTCTGTGTCAGTTGCACACAGCGGGGGGTGGGGGGTGAAGCTTGAGGAGGTGAGAGCGCCGAGGAGCTCAGCTGCAGCCAGACTGTAAAATGAGCAGGTGTGCGCTCTGATTTCTCTTCTAGTTTATATTTCTTCTTGTGTAGCGCTGCAGGTCTGCGCTCTGATTTCTGTTATAGTTTATCATTCTTCGTGTGTGTGCTGCAGCCAGTGTTCATGTGCACGTGTGCGAACTGTCCGTGAGTGGACGTGGAGATGTCCTCCGTGAGGAGTTATACTGGGTGTGGACATGTCCTGTTGCTGGTGATCCGTCTGTGAGCAGGACATATGGACTTTATTTAACACAATCGTAAGAGAACTTGAGGAGGTGAGCATGAGGAGCTGCAGCCAGGCTGCAATGAGCATTTATTTTTCTTTTAATTGTTCACGTGTAGTTTTACTGCATTGTGTACACTGTATAAAAAGTTCAATAACAATCCTGCGTAATTTATAGCACGGCAACAATGGAGCACAGCAGGAATCATTAATTGGCGTCAGGTAACATTATATTGTGTAGGTGTGGAATCCAGTCACCTAAAGTTCCGTTAAGATGCCTGAACTTGCGAGAAAACTACTTCTTTCTGTGTCCTGTGCTCGATGCAGAAAAAAAAATTAAACATGTTTAATTTTTGCCATCTGTTTCGCATCAACCTTTGTGTTGTCCCTCACGTTGTTGTGGCGTTAGGCTGTATCAACTTGGTGCTAGGTTGCATCAACTTGGCGTCTTCATGATGTCACATGATGCAACTTGAAGCAGGCCCAGTGTGAAAGGGGCTTAACAGCCCAGTAAGTGAAAATATCAATTAACATCTGTTGATGTTCACTTTTCAAGTCTACACACACACACACACACACACACACACACAGAAAGATGAACACACGCTAACATAATGTCCCACATAGTGGGACAGAAAATGTGACGAAGCCCCACATGCAGCTTGAAGCAGGCCCGGTGTGAAAGGGGCTTAAATGGATACATTAAATGTCATGGTGCTGATTAATCCCATGTGCACTTTGATCCAGATGCAAATGATGATCCATATCTGGTTTGCTGTAATCCCTTTGCCAGTGGTACGTAGAGGCTTTAAAAAGTGCTTGTTTAATTCATGAATGTGATTGATTGCCTTTCAGGAGAAACAGTTGCTGGCTATTTGGCTGCACAGTCATCTGCAGAATGTTTTGAGTAAAACTACCATCCATGTCGATTTGCAATCAAATCAGAGGCAAAAATCTGAATTCAAGTGGAAGAAAATGGAAATTATGTTTGACAGAGCTGACTGTGTTTTTAGTGCCGTCAGTTCAGTAAGTGAGAAGAAGGTCACCCTGTACCTTGAAATCTGTGTGTAGTCTTGGAAAACCAAGTACCAGTGTCCCATATTGGCCCATGTCCAGCAGGTTCTGCAGAGCCATTGAAGTGAACTTTGGTCCTGCAGCTGATGTGTTCTGGTCATTTTAAATCCTTAAAGCTTTACACCCATGTGCAGCAGTTGTGGATGTGTGGTAGCTTTGGTCCTGTGTGTCCGTCCATCCACGTGTGAATAAAATAACTTGAGTGTTATAGTGTCACAGATAAATGCATTTATACATTTATTGTATTTATTGATACAAGTGCTAAATTTGGCACATGGGTTCTTCTTGGTTTGCTTTTTGCAAAAAAGCTGTTGGACAATTCAGTTTTCAAGACGGTGGCTATTTTTTTCAAGATGGCACTCAGAAATACGTGTTATCATATATTTGCACAGTCTTGGTTTATTTCAACGTTGAACCAGTGAATTATTGTACTGTGGATTGTTTTTTTTTTTAATAAGTGGACATGCATGCAAAAGTGTTTCTTTATTGGGCAGAATTGATCACATATCAAGCAGAACCACATATAGTGGTATGATTGAATTACAAAAGTCTAATCACTTGAATTGGTGTAAATGAGGTGTCTGTTGCTGTCTGTTGGTCTTTCTATATAAGGGATCTTGTCTCATTTCGTGTGTGTCTGACTGAACTTTCTTCTTGCACACAGGCTGTTGTGTGCACGTTCCACTGTGAATGTGGTCAAATTCTGACTTGTGATTATTCACAGTGTCGCTTTGAGCAACCTGGAGAGCTCAGACATCACAAATCCGGTCCATGCCACATGAAGTGACATGAACATGTAACCATGGCGACCGTTGCCACTGACATCATTTGTTTGTTATTCCCTCCCTGTCTAAAAACCTTGTCTACTTAAAACAATGGGAAATCCAATGAAATCCGTAAGCGTTACATATTTGTAGACATAAAACTCATCTTGACATTTTGTTCCCACATGAAGAAGGTTGGTTCAGCTCCACCACCACCTCACCACATCGTGTGGAACCTCTAATTTAATTCTGATTTGAGTTAAGACCCTTTAATTTGAAAATGTTTGACAATTTGTGTTAAGCCTGCAGTCCAGATGGATGCAGCACTCCGAGGTGTGACAGCTCGTCACCGCAGAAATCCCAGATTATGAGCCAGAATGGGAACAAATAAGCATTCATTCTGGAGCTATTCTTTACTCCTTATTTCACACCCCCAAAACAATTCTCTCCCCTCTAATGAACTACACTTCTTGCTTTGTTGTGCTCATAATATGGTTGTTGTCATTACATAATGACCCTCATCCATTAGGTAAATTACTTTTAGGCTGATCATAAGAAGAGTGGAAGAGTCACATCCACACGGAGCAGTGCAGCAGCCCTGAGAGGCCTGACACAAAACTGATACAAGTGTTTGAGGCTCAGAGAGACACTGCAGGAGGCAGCTGAGGCCTGAACTGTAGCTCCCTGTGCCAGTCTGTGGGGGCGGCTGCACATCCTGGTCTCATGCATGAGTGAGAACAACATTTCAGGCATCAAATCTCAAAATTACACTTGGAATGACTCATTCCTTCTCTTAATTTAATAATTCATGTGTCTGGATTAGCAGCCTGGATGTTGCCACTTTGCATGACTGAATTCTTCCATGTCTCGAAGACCTGCAGTCCATCTCTTGTGTGGTCCATGTGACTCAGCACGTCACAGTATAGTTGCTCTTTCATTCATCACCTTCTGCAGGTCTGCGGTCAGTGTCCTGGCTTTGTGGATATGATTAAAATTGCAATCTATTTTGAATGAAACATATAACTGCAGCCGGCCGTCCATCCACCCGCGCGTCTGTTTGATACATAATCCCTAAGTGTGTTTGGCGTCTGGGTTGATGTACATTGTAGACATTTGAAGTGACTTAACAGACATCTTATTTTATCAAATGGAAACAGAGATCAAACATTTTTAGCCAAGCAGTTATCTAAATTACTGTATGTCCTTAGCTCTGTCTGTCTCTCTGTCTGTCTGTCCATCCATCTATCTGTCCATCTGTCTCTGTCTGTCTCTCTGTCTGTCTGTCTGTTTGTCTCTTCTGTCCATCTATCTATCTGTCTAACTGCGCATCTGTCTGTCCATCTGTCTGTCTGTTTGTCTACAGTTGTATGTAAAAGTTTGTGCCCCCCTGATGATTTCCATGATTTTCCTTTATAAATCATTGGTTGTTTGGATCAGAAATTTCAGTTAAATATATCATATAGCAGACAAACACAGTGATATTTGAGAAATAAAATGACGTTTATAGGATTTACAGAACATGTGCAATAATACTTTAAACAAAATAGGCAGGTGCATAAATTTGGGCACCCCAACAGAACAAATACATCAATATTTAGTAGATCCTGTTAGGGATAAACAGTGACAGTGACAGACAGTGTTTTAGGACCCAAAATGCAGAAAGCAAACCAAAGTACAGACTGGAACAGACTGGTTTCAGACGAGACATGTGAAAGACAGGATGGATCCCGAGAGTCCAAGGCAATTTGAGCTTTATAGCTACAGGGTTGACAACTTTATTCACTGCAAATGGACCCAGGAACCGACGACCCAGTTTCTTGGCTGCTGCCTTAAGAGGCACATCCTTGGCGGACAACAAAATTGAGGACATTGAGGACGCAGGAAACACAGAGTTAGTTTAAGCCACTGAAACATGGAACAGAAAGCAATGCAGAGACGAGGCCGAGGAAACCTGTAGGCAACTGAGTTTCCGGCATCTGTGAGCAGGTGACTCCAATCAGTTCCAAAGGTGGCTCCAGCAGACACAAGAAGGGAGGGGGAGTGAGGCAGACACTGCAGCAAGGTGCAGCAAAAAAAGGCAGCATCACAGATCCTCCTTTTGCAGTAATAACAGCCTCCAAATGCTTCCTATAGCTTCCAGTGAGAGTCTGGATTCTGATTGAAGGTATTTTGAGCCATTCGTCTTTACAAAACATCTCAGTTTGTTGGTTTCTGAGCATGGACAGCCTGCTTACAATCACACCACAGATTTTCAATAATATTCAGGTCTGGGGACTGAGATGGCCATTCCAGAACATTGTACTTGTTCTTCTGCATGAATGCCTTAGTAGATTTTGAGCAGTGTTTAGGGTCGTTGCCTTGTTGAAAAATCCAGCCCCGGTGCTTGTCACTGATTCATGAACATTGTTCTCAATAATCTGTTGCTGTTGACTGGAAACCATGTGACCCTCAACTTGAACAAGATTCCCAGTACCTGCACTGGCCACACAGCCCCACAGCATGATGGAACCACTTCCAAATTTTACTGTAGGTAGCAAGTGTTTTTTTTGGAATGCTGTGTTCTTTTTCAGCCATGCATACCGCCCCTTGTTATGTCCATATAACTCAGTTTTAGTTTCATCAGTCCACAGCACCTTATTCCAAAATGAAGCTGGCTTGTCCAAATGTGCTTTAGCATACCTCAAGCGACTCTGTTTGTGGTGTTTATGCAGAAAATGCTTCCTCTGCATGACTGCATCATACAGCATATTTTAGTACAAAGTGTGCTGTATACTTGAACGATGCACAGAGACACTATCTGCAGCAAGATCATGTAGGTCTTTGCAGCAGGTCTGTGGGGTGACTGACTGTTTTCACCATCCTTCACTTCAGCTTATCTGAGATTTTTCTTGGCCTGCCACTTTGGGACTTAACTAGTACTGTGCCTGTTGTCTTACATTTCCTCACTATGTTCCTCATAGTGGAAACTGACAGCTGAAATCTCTGAGATAGTTTTTTGTATCCTTCTCCTAAACCATGATGTTGAACAATCTTTGTTTTCAGGTCATTTGAGAGTTGTTTCGAGGCTCCCATCTTGCCACTCATTAGAAGAGATCTAAATCAGGGAAACATTTGCAAATGGCCACCTTAAATACCCTTTCTCATGATTGGATTCACCTGTGGAAGGAGGTCAAGGGTCACTGAGCTTACCAAACCAATTTTGTGTTCCAATAATTAGTGCTAAATGTATTCAAATCAATAAAATGATAAGGGTGCCCAAATTTATGCACCTGCCTAATTTTGTTTCAATAATTATTCCACACTTTCTGTAAATCCTATAAACTTCATTTCATTTCTCAAATATCAGTGTGTTCATCTGCTATATGATATATTTAACATTTGATTTATAAAGGAAAATCATGAAATTCATCAGGGATGCCAAAACATTTGCATACAACTGTGTCTGTCTCTCTGCATGTCTGTCTGTCTGTCTGTCTGCCTATCTCTGTCAATCTGTTTTTTCACAAAAAAACAAAAATCTGTTTTTCCAGCATGTGATGTCTGTGTGCTGTACATTATTATTTGACCAATATATTGATGTCTGTTGTCTTCAATGAGGCTTTAAGTCATGAAGCTTTTTGTGAAGCTGTTGGCTGGGTCGCCTTGACACGAACATCACTTCCTTTAGCGACAACTCGAGCTTCTCATTTTGTTCTCCGTGTTCTTCATTGTACAGTGTTCATTGATATGAAATATTCACATCAAATTCCATCTCTGGAGAGTTTCTATGAGTCCATACTCGATCAGTTTCACAAATTCGTAATTGCATGCATTTTTTTCATGTTTGTCTACTGGAGGAACATTCTGAAGATCTGTGAAGAAAGCCAAGCTGAAGTCATGTTGGCATGAGATGTAAACACTGAGTGGAACTGAGCTGTTTGGAAATGATGATGAGAAAACAGAGAATTTGACTACTATAGTCTAAAAAACTTGCACTTGAACACTTCAGATCCAAGAGTACCCCTGTGGACCAAACAGCTTTCCTACATGTCCTGGACAAACACTGATATCGCTGTCTGTCTGCAGACCAGAGCCTGTGGTATTTGCTCCACTGGACTCTTTAATGTGTGTTTGTCTTTGTCACGAAGGGTTGATGTCTCTTTTACTGTGGATGCACAGGTCCTGCTGATAATTTGATCCTGCAGTCACGTTCACCTGAGGAATACATTTATAAATGCGTCAACATCACCATCTTCAAATTTCTGCTGTGGACCACGTTTCCAGCCCTGTTCATTGATGTCTTATCCATGGATTGAAATGCAGACGTCACCTCAGTCGGTGTTCCTGTTCAAACACGCGCCAGCAGATCAGTCTTTGTGACTGAAGCTTGTGCCGTTTGTTCCCCATCAGTCAACCCAGTTTCAAGGTGACTTTGATCTTTTGCTTTTGATTGATATGAAGCCAGAATGCGGTGGACCTGCTGTGGTTTTTAACATGCCGCAGAGCTTGACTGGATGGTTATGGCTTAATTTGGTGTGTTACTTATGTTTAAAGGACGTTCGTTTGTTTGGCTTTAAGCCTTTTAAGCATCATTCTAACAACAAAGAAAGAATAACTTTCCCCGTCAGCTGTTTCGGTCTGCTCTGCCTGCCAAACTACTCTTCTTATCTGGTTTCTCTCCTCTTTAGAGGAAAACGAGCATTTCCACATTCGGCTCATTGGAATATCATCATTAATGAAGTGCCGTTCTGTGACAGAAAACCATTTCACACCCGAGTGCCGAGCACAGTCGTGCCCGCGCACATGCACAGGAGGCCTTCACCATGTCCCATGCTGGCATGGTGGAACGAATTCTCAGATGATCACCGTCTCACACACCAAGGCCTCACATTCACCCTCTCACACACTGAGGTCTCACATTCACCCTCTCACACACTGAGGCCACATGTTCACCCTCTCACACACTGAGGTCTCACATTCACCTTCTCACACACCAAGGCCTCACATTCACCCTCTCACACATTGAGGTCTCACATTCACCCTCTCACACACTGTGGTCTCACATTCATCCTCTCACACACTGAGGCCACATATTCACCCTCTCACACACTGAGGTCTCACATTCACCCTCTCACACACTGAGGCCTCACATTCACCCTCTCACACACCGAGGCCATATATTCACCCTCTCACACACCGAGGCCACACATTCACCCTCTCACACACCGAAGTCTCACATTCATCCTCTCACACACTGAGGCCACACATTCACCCTCTCACACACCGAAGTCTCACATTCATCCTCTCACACACTGAGGCCACACATTCACCCTCTCACACACCGAGGTCTCACATTCACCCTCTCACACACCAAGCCAACACATTCACCATCTCACACACCGAAGCCTCACATTCACCCTCTCACACAACCGAGACCTCACATTCACCCTCTCACACACTGAGGTCTCACATTCACCCTCTCACACAACCGAGGCTTCACATTCACTCTCTTACACACTGAGGCCACACATTCACCCTCTCACACACTGAGGCCACATATTCACCCTCTCACACAGTGATGTCATCATGCTGTAGCTTGGAGATTCAGGACTTTGCTCATGGGCCCTTACTGGTTTTCTTGTCTGACAGGGACTTGGACCAAGGATCCTCTGGTCACAAGGCCACCTCTATAATCCTGAGTCCATCGCTGCCCCCTGTGTATTGTTTTGGTTCCTGTGTTGGCTGAGGACAGTGTGGATTTTGCTGGGTGGAGATGATGGTAGATGTTCATTCCAGATGCTGTATGAAACACGTTTCATACGAATGAATTCTTAACTGTGATAAACTGGAGGAGAGTCTAATTCTGGTGTTGAACATCTCATTGTTCCCATCTATCGAGGACGTTCTCCACGTTTCCTTTTTCAGACATATAGGTGTAAAACAACAGAAGGTGTACACACACACACACACGCACACACACACACACACCATCATGTACTTGTATTGCTAAACAGATTGCCTGTGTTGCTGAGTGTGTGGGCGGAGTCCAGGGAGACGTGTCTCTCTGTGGTGATGGATTTTTTGCAGTGCTGCTGGAAAACAAACACAAGTCATGTGCACAGATGAACAAATTACACTGATGGTAACAACAGACCCAATCACTGGCACACACACACACACAGAGGTACATACACACAAGAGACAAACACACATGAACACACAGACACACACACACACACACACACACACACACAGAGGCAGACACACAAATGAACACACACAAAGACACATACACACAAGTCGCGCACACACACACACACACACAGAGGCACACACACATGAACACATACACACATGCGCACACACACACACAGAAACACACACGCGCACACACACACGCACACACACACAGAGGAACACACACACACAAACAAACATAGAGGCGCACAGAGATGCACACACACACAGAGGCACACACATACGAACACACAGGCATGCACAAAGATACATTCACATAGACACACTGACACACACACGGATTCATATACTCACACAGAGACCCAGACACACACGAACACACACAGAGGCACACACACACAAACACACAAAGAGGCACACACACACATAGCATCACACACACATACACACACAGAGGCACACACACACACACACACACACACACATGCGGACACACAAAGAGGTGCACACAAACACACACAGAGGTGCACACACAGAGACACACACACACACACACATGAAAACACAGAGCGACACATACAGTAGTGTTCAGAATAATAGTAGTGCTATGTGACTAAAAAGATTAATCCAGGTTTTGAGTATATTTCTTATTGTTACATGGGAAACAAGGTACCAGTAGATTCTCACAAATCCAACAAGACCAAGCATTCATGATATGCACACTCTTAAGGCTATGAAATTGGGCTATTAGTAAAAAAAAGTAGAAAAGGGGGTGTTCACAATAATAGTAGCATCTGCTGTTGACGCTACAAACTCAAAACTGTTATGTTCAATCTGCTTTTTTATCAGTCCTGTGAATCAGTAAACTAGTATTTAGTTATATAACCACAGTTTTTCATGATTTCTTCACATCTGCGAGACATTCATTTTGTTGGTTTGGAACCAAAATTTTGCCCGTTTACTAGTGTGCTTGGGGTCATTGTCTTGTTGAAACACCCATTTCAAGGGCATGTCCTCTTCAGCATACGGCAACATGACCTCTTAAAGTATTTTGACATATCCAAACTGATCCATGATACCTGGTATGTGATATATAGGCCCAACACCATAGTAGGAGAAACATGCCCATATCATGATGCTTGCACCACCATGCTTCACTGTCTTCACTGTGAACTGTGGCTTGAATTCAGAGTTTGGGGGTCGTCTCACAAACTGTCTGCAGCCCTTGGACCCAAAAAGAACAATTTTACTCTCATCAGTCCACAAAATATTCCTCCATTTCTCTTTAGGCCAGTTGATGTGTTCTTTGGCAAATTGTAACCTCTTCTGCACGTCTTTTATTTAACAGAGGGACTTTGCGGGGGATTCTTGCAAATAAATTAGCTTCACACAGGCGTCTTCTAACTGTCACAGCACTTATAGGTAACTCCAGACTGTCTTTGATCATCCTGGAGCTGATCAGTGGGTGAGCCTTTGCCATTCTGGTTATTCTTCTATCCATTTTGATGGTTGTTTTCCATTTTCTTCCACACGTCTCTGGTGTTTTGTCCATTTTAAAGCATTGGAGATCATTGTAGATGAACAGCCTATAATTTTTTGCACCTGCGTATAAGTTTTCCCCTCTCTAATCAACTTTTTAATCAAACTACGCTGTTCTTCTGAACAATGTCTTGAACGTCCCATTTTCCTCAGGCTTTCAAAGAGAAAAGCATGTTCAACAGGTGCTGGCTTCATCCTTAAATAGGGGACACCTGATTCACACCTGTTTGTTCCACAAAATTGATGAACTCACTGACTGAATGCCACACTACTATTATTGTGAACACCCCCTTTTCTACTTTTTTTTAACTAATCGCCCAATTTCATAGCCTTAAGAGTGTGCATATCATGAATGCTTGGTCTTGTTGGATTTGTAAGAATCTACTGAATCTACTGGTACCTTGTTTCCCATGTAACAATAAGAAATATACTCAAAAGCTGGATTAATCTTTTTAGACACATAGCACTACTATTATTCTGAACACTACTGTACACACAAGAAACACACCACACACACGAACAAACACAGAGGCCTCACATTCATGCTTTCACACAGTGAGGCCACACATTCACCCTCTCACACACTGAGGCCACATATTAACCCTCTCACACACCAAGCCAACACATTCACCATCTCACACACCGAAGCTTCACATTCACCCTCTCACACAACCAAGGCCTCACATTCACCCTCTCACACACTGAGGCCACACATTCACCCTCTCCCACAGTGATGTCATCATGCTGTAGCTTGGAGATTCAGGACCTTGCTCATGGGCCCTTACTGGTTTTCTTGTCTGACAGGGACTTGGACCAAGGATCCTCTGGTCACAAGGTCACCTCTATAACCCTGAGTCCATCGCTGCCCCTTGTGTATTGTTTTGGTTCCTGTGTTGGCTGAGGACAGTGTGGATTTTGCTGGGTGGAGATGATGGTAGATGTTCACACCAGATGCTGTATGAAACACGTTTCAAACGAATGAATTCTTAACTGTGATAAACTGGAGGAGAGTCTAATTCTGGTGTTGAACATCTCATTGTTCCCATCTGTTGAAGACGTTCTCCACATTTCCTTTTTCAGACATATAGGTGTAAAACAACAGAAGGTGTACACACACACACACACACACACACACACACACACACACACACACACACACACACACACACACACACACACACACACACACACACACCATCATGTACTTGTATTGCTAAACAGATTGCCTGTGTTGCTGAGTGTGTGGGCGGAGTCCAGGGAGACGTGTCTCTCTGTGGTGATGGAGTTTTTGCAGTGCTGCTGGAAAACAAACACAAGTCATGTGCACAGATGAACAAATTCCACTGATGGTAACAACAGACCCAATCACTGACACACACACACAAACAAACACACGGATACACAGACTCACACAGAGACACACAGATACAGACAGACAGGCATGCACACAGACACATTCAAATAGACACACACAGTGGCACACACAAACGCACACAGGCGCACACACACACGTGAACACACAGAGACACACACACACAGACAAAGACACATACACACGAGGCACACACACACAAACACACACAGAGGCACAACCACACAAACACACGCAGGCACACACACGAGAACACACGAACACACACACATACAGAGGAACACTCACACAAACACACACAGAGGCACACACATGAACACACACACACACACAGAGGAACACACATACACAT
Source organism: Thalassophryne amazonica (assembly GCF_902500255.1). Taxonomy (NCBI): domain Eukaryota; kingdom Metazoa; phylum Chordata; class Actinopteri; order Batrachoidiformes; family Batrachoididae; genus Thalassophryne; species Thalassophryne amazonica. Next base: position 145,374,045 of record NC_047105.1, read on the forward strand.
AGGCACAAACACACACAGAGGCATACACACGAGAACACACAGGCATGCACAAAGACACATTCACATCGACACCGGCACACACACACACACACACACACACACAAAGACACACCCAGTGCCACACATACACATGAACACACACAGAGGCACACAAACACACACACATAAACACACAGAGGCACACATGAAACATGAAGACACACACGAAGACACACACAGAGGCACACACACATGAACACACACAGAGACACACACAGAGGCACACACACAAACACACAGAGAGACACATTCACACAAGAGGCACAAAAACACATGAATACACAGGGGTATACACACATATGAACACACACAGAGGCACGCACACAGAAGCACACAGACACACATGGGGGGACACATGAACACACACACAGAGGCACAGACACACATGAACACACAGAAACACACACAAAGGAACACACGCACAGACACACACAGAGGCACACACTTACAAACACACACAGAGGCAAACAAAGAGGCACACGCACACACATGATCCATGCGCAGAAGCACACACACAAACACACACAGAGGCACACACATGAACACACACAGAAGCACACCCAGAGGCACACACACAGATAGACACACACAGGCGTGCACACAGACACATTCACAGAGACACACAGACACACTGATACAGACACAGATACACAGACTCACACAGAGACACACACACAAATACAGACACACAGAGGCATGCACACACACATATTCACATAGACACACAGACACACACACAGACATACATATAGGCACACACACACAAAGCCACACAGAGGCACACACACACGACACACACAGAGGTGCACACACACACACACACACACACACACACACACACACACACACACACACACACACACACACACACACACACACACACACACACACACACACAGAGGCACACATTAACACACACACAGGGGCACAGACACATGAACACACATAGAGACAAACACACACATTAACAGACACACAGAGGCACACACATGAACACACACAGGCACACACGCACTCACACACACAAAGGCACACATTACCACACACAGACACAAACACACACAGAAGTACACACACATTAACACACACAGAGGAACACAAACACAGGCACACACACATGAACACACACGAACAAACACGGAGATGCACACAAACACACAGGAACCCACACAGAGTCTCTCACACACAGAGTCACAGGCACACACATGATCCACACGTAGAGGAACACGCACACACATGATACAAACATAGAGGCACACACACATGAATACTCAGAGACCCATACACACGAGGCACAAACACACAGAGGTACACACGCACACACAGAGGTGCACACTCAAACACACAGAGAGGCACACACAAACACACAGAACCACACATGCACACACATACAGAGGCACTCTCACTCACTCACTCACACACACACACACACACACACACACACACACACACACACACACACACACACACACACACACACACACACACACACACACACACACACACACACAGAGGCACACAGACAGATACAGACACACCCAGGCATGCACAAAGACACAGACACACAGACACACACACAGATACACAGACTCACACAGACACACACACAAAGTCACACAAAAATATTCACATAGACACACAGACATACACAGAGGCACACAGACAAAGTCACACACAGAGGCAAACACACGAACACACACAGCCGCGCACACACACAGATGCACACATTAACACACACACAGAGGCACACACACTTACAAACACACACACAGGCAAACAAAGAGGCACACATACACACATGATCCATACGCAGAGGCGCACACATGAACACACACACAGATACAGACACACACAGGCGTGCACACAGACACATTCACATAGACACACAGACACAGATACACAGACTCACACAGAGACACACACACAAACACATAAATACAGACACACACACAGGCATGCACACACATATTCACATAGACACACTGACACACACACAGACATACATATGAACACACAGAACCACACACGCACACACATACAGAGGCACACGCTCACTCACACACACAGGCACACATTACCACACACATACACAGACACACACAGACGTACACACACATTAACACACACAGAGGAACACAAACACAGGCACACACACATGAACACACATGGAGATGCACACAAACACACATGATCCCGCACAGAGGCACACACACAGAGGCACAGGCACACACAATCCACCCGCAGGGGCACATATGAACATGCACAGAGGCACACACACATGAACACACAGAGAGACACATACGCACACAGAGGTACACGCACACACACGATCCACACGTAGAGGCATACATGAACACACACAGAGGCGCACACACACACACACATGAACACTCAGAGACCCATACACACACAGAGGCGCACACTCAAACACACACACAGACACACACACACGCAGACAAAAATATTCACATACACACACAGACATACACAGAGGCACACACACACAAAGTCACACACAGGGGCACACACACATACAGAGGCACTCACACACACACACACACACACACACACACAAACACACACACAGAGGCACACAGACAAATGCAGACACACACAGGCATGCACAAAGACACATTCACATAGACACACTGACACACACACAGATACACAGACTCACACAGAGACACACACACAAACACACACACACACACATGCAGACAGAAATATTCACATACACACACAGACATACACAGAGGCACACACACACAAAGTCACACACAGAGGCAAACACACGAACACACACAGGTGCACACACACAGAGGCACACATTAACACACATACAGAGGCACACAAAAACACACACGAACACACAAACATTGACAGACACAGAGGCACACACACACGAACACACACACAGGCGCACGCACACATACACACAGAGGAACACATTACCACACACACACATGAACACACACAGAGGTACACACATTAACACACACACAGGAACACAGACATGAACACACACGAACACACAGTCGCACACAAACACACATGAACACGAACACACACAGAGGCACACACACAAACACACAGTCAAACACAGAGGCACACACACACACACATGATCCATATGCACAGGCACACACAAAGACACAGACGCGCACACACACACAGAGGTACACACACACAGGCACACACAAACACACATGGAGATACACACACACAAACATACGCAGAGGCACACACAAACACACACAGAGGCACACACACACAAACATATGCAGAGCCACACAAACACACCCAGAGGCACACACACATGAACACACACAAACACAGAGATGCAAACAAACACACAGAGGCACACCCACAGGGGCACACACACACATGAACATACAGCGAGACTCATACACACAAGAGGGAGCATACAAGAACACACACATAGGCACACACACACACGAACACAAGCAGAGGCTCACACACACACACAAACACAAAGATGCACACACACAGAGGCGCACACACACACACACAAACCATACACAGAGGCACACACAAACACACACAGATGTGCACACACACATGAACCCTCACACACACACAGAGGAACACACACATGAACAAACACAGAGGCACACATACACACACAGAGGCACACACAGAAGCACACACAAACACACTGAGGTGCACACAAATACAGAGGCATGCATGCACACACGAGCACACACAGAAGCACACACATACAAACACACAGAGGCACACACAAAGATACAGACACACACAGGCATACACACAGACACACTGACACACAGATACACAGACTCACACAGAGACACACAAACACACACAGATACAGACACACACAGAGGCACACAGATATGAAGCCACACACAGAGGCACACACACACACAGAGGCACACACACATGAACACACTCAAACACACAAACACACACATTGACAGACACACAGAGGCACACACACATGAAGACAAACACAGAGGCACACATTACTACACACACACACAGAGGTATGCACACATTAACACACACACACAAACACACAAAGAGGCACACACACAAACACACACAGAGATGCAAACAAACACACAGAGGCACACCCACAGGGGCACACACACACATGAACATACAGGGAGACTCATGCACACAAGAGGGAGCATACAAGTACACACACATAGGCACACACATACGAGCACACACAGGGGCACATATACAGGTACAGACACATACAGGCATGCCCACAGACACATTCACATTGACACACAAACACCCTGACACGCACACAGATACACAGACTCACACAGAGGCAAGCACACACAATAGCACACATAAACACACTGAGGTGCACACAAATACAGAGGCATGCACGCACACACACAAGCACACACATACAAACACACAGAGGCACACACGCAGATACAGACACCCACAGGCATACACACAGACACACTGACACACACAGATACACAGACTCACACAGAGACACACAGATACAGACACACACGCATGCACAGAGGCACACAGACATGAACCCACACACAGAGGCACACACACACACACACACACAGGCACACAGAGGCACACACATACACACACACACACACACACACACACAGAGGCACATACACATGAAGACAAACACAGAGACATACATTACTACACACACACACACACACACACAGAGGTACACACACAACACACACACACACACATACACACACACACATGAACACACACAGAGGCACACACACATGAAAACACACACATTAACATACACAGACTCATACACACAAGAGGCACATACAAGAACACACACATAGGCACACACACACATACCAACACACACAGGGGCACATACAAAGATACACACACATACAGGAATGCCCACAGACACATTCACATAGACACACAAACACTGACACACACATGGACACACACAGAGGCACACACACGAACACACACAGAGACACACACACAAACACACTAAGGGGTGCACATAGACACACAAACACACAGAGGGACACACACACACACAGAGGCACGTGCGCGTGCACACACACACACACACACAAACAGAGGCACACATTAACACATACACACACAAACACACACAGACACACACACACATGAACACACCTGTTGGCAAACACACACAAACGCACACAAACACACACAAACATGAACACACAGAGAGACACATACACACAAGCGGCACACACACAAACACACACAGAGGTACACACATACAGAGGCACACACACACACACAAACTGGATTCATGCCAACTTGTCTGAACAGGATTCATGCCATATCCCTGTTGATGTAAATCAGTCTTCGTCCTCGGGGAGATAACTTGACGGCATTAAGGACGAGTTCCCTTGTCCATCCGTCACTGTGTTAAACACTTAGCACTCAGGTGTCTCTGTGCACTGCTCACCTTTGACACATGCATTGTATGACAGAAAATGTTTTCGGTAATTTTGAAATGGAAATAATTGAATATCAGTGGATCACAGATCGAACATGAAGTTAAATCAAACTTTTCTTTTCCAAACCTTAAAAAATGCACAGTTGGCATGTAAATGGTAAATGGTAAATGGACTGCATTTATATAGCGCTTTTCCATCTACATCAGACGCTCAAAGCGCTTTACAATTATGCCTCACATTCACCCCGATGTCAGGGTGCTGCCATACAAGGCGCTCACTACACACCGGGAGCAATAGGGGATTAAAGCCCTTGCCCAAGGGCCCTTAGTGATTTTCCAGTCAGGTGGGGATTTGAACCCATGATCTTCTGGACTCAAGCCCAACACCTTAACCACTAGACCATCACCTCTCCTGTGCATGTGTTACTAATTAATGTTTGATCCAGCTCTGTTTGTGCAGCAGTAGACAATAACTGGAAGACCAGCGGGGAGTCACATTTTTTTTCAGAGCAGAAGGTTCCTGGTACAAGGCTACCACTGCCCATTCACCATGGAATGTGGAGGCAGGGCATTGGGTGTAAAACATGTGCCAATCAATGTGCAGATCCATATCAGAGCTGCTGTGGTGACCCTGGGCTCAAGGGGGCGGGAGGGGGGGGGGGGGGGGTGCAGGGACAAGCTAAAAGAACTTACTAGTGAAGGACACCAGAACGAGAATGATACGCCTGTGTTTGATGAACATGTCTTTGATACATTTATGATCTAGACTTTTATTTTTTTATGGACATCTGTTCACTGAACATGTTCAGCCTATTGATTTTATACACGTGTTGGATGCACATTTGATTGATGCACCTATTTGATCATGTGTGTTTGACTCATGTGTTTTGTATCCGTGTTCTGGAAATAACAATGTTTGCTACATGCGTTTGATACACATGTGTGTTTGATATATATGTGTTTTATACCTGAGTATTGGGTATAACCATGTTTGATTCACGTTTGATACATATGTGTTTGATAGACATGTGCTTGATACATGAAATGTTTTTAGTTTTATACCCAAGTGTTACATGTGCCTTTTTTCAGAGTTGTCCCTCTCCTAGATGAACTGCCTGCCAAGGCTAATGAGCTCTATCTACCCAAGTTTGAAATCAGAGTTGTCCTTCTCCTAGGCTATGTGGGTCCATGGCACCTTCTTCTGTATTATTCGGTGCAACCCCACAAAGGGAGGGTTTCCCTCATCCGCTACCCAGGGGATGCACCTTTACGTCATATAGCCCCCAGCACGAGGTACAGCGACAGTACAAGCCTTGGATTTCAGACACCATCAAGAAGATAGAAAAGAGACGAGAAACCAAGCACAAGGTAATTCAAGCCAGGACAAGAACCCAGAAGTGATGCCTGCCGCAAGAATACAGCAAGTGCAACAAAGTAGTGAAGAGAAGTGAAAAAAGGACAAAAGAGACTTTGTGGAAGGACTAGCCACCCAGGCTCAGGAAGCAGCAGAGAAGAACCACATGAGGATCCTCTACAACATCACCAAGCAACTGGGATACAGGAAAACCAACTACCAAAAAACCAACCAAACCTAGGACCAATCAGCAAGGAAGAAATCATCCAAGCAATCAGAAAGACAAAGAGTGGCAAAGTACCCGGACCAGACAACATCCCGCCAGAAGTTCTTAAGGCAGACGTAGCGGCTACAGCAGGTATCCTATTGGACTTTTTTCAAGAAGCATGGGACAAGGAAGAAATGCCACAGGAGTGGAATAAGTGCTACATTATCAAACTACCCAAAAAAGGAGACCTAAGTGAAGGCTGGTAAGACCTAAGTGGTTCACCTGCTGTCCCTGTCGAGCAAGATCTTCACAAGAATCATCTTGGAAAGGATTCGGGCAGCTGTGGATGGGAAACTCAGAGACGAGCAAGCAGGATTTCGAACAGGAAGATCATGTGTCGATCAGCCATGCTACGCATCATCATTGAGCAGTCCCTGGAGTGGCAGTCGCCGCTGTACATTAACTTCATTGACTTCACAAAAGCATTTGATGCGATGGACAGGGAAGTGACATGGGGAATACTGAGGCACTATGGCATTCCTCTCAAGATGGTCAAGATCATCCGGAAACTGTACAAGGACACCGCCTGCCACCTCATCCACAACACCAGTGTATTAGAGTCCTCCACAGTGGACTGTGGAGGATGAAGAAAAGTTATATTGGATGAGGCATAGCCGAGTCCAGTATAACTTTTCTGAATCCAATATTTCTCTGTGTTGGACGACTTGCCATCCATCAATTGTTATGTTCTCCACCCCCTCCCAAATTAAGCCACACCTCAGCATAAAATTTTTGTAACAACTTTGCAAGCCCTTACCTGTCAAGTTCTGTCCAGTGACAGTTTGTTGATTCAGCTCCAATTGCTGTGATTGACGTTTTTGATGCGATGAATGCTTTTAAAACATCAGTAGCATGCTTGTCTACCTTCTTAGTGTTTTTGGCATCCTTGGAGTTCAATATTTCCACCAGTTCCTCCTCGGTGAACTCAGCAAACCTCACTGGCAGACAATTTTCTGTTGTTGTTGACATATTTGTTGCCATTTTTCAACCAGCGTCCGTCAGCTAGTTCCTGACCTTCGTATGCTGTGCTCTGATTGGGTAGCTGTTGGCAGTAAGCTCTAATGGTATTGGTCAGTGGGAACCGGTCCAATATATCTTTTGGTCTTAGCCTTTTTGGATCCTTTTGGATCCAACATAACTTTCTGGCACCAAACATGCCAAAATACAGGTAAATGATGGACAGAAAGGCTAATCTGTGATTGGCTATTGCAATCTGAGTGGAGAACATTATACAAATAATGGATGGTAAGGAGTCCAACTCGGCTACGCCTCGTCCAATATAACTTTTCTTCATCCAATATTTCTCTGTGTTGGACGACTTGCCATCCATCAATTGTTATGTTCTCCACCCCCCTCCCAAATTAAGCAAATAACAAAGAGTCAAGTAAATTAGATCAATTTATTTTGTTGTGAACAGCATATGAATGCTTCTAAAACATCAGTAGCGTGCTTGTCTATCTTCTTAGTGTTTTTGGCATCCTTGGAGTTCAATATTTCCACCATTTCCTCCTCTGTGAACTCAGCAAACCTCGCTGGCAGACAATTTTCTGCTGTTTTTGACATGTTTGTTGCCATTTTTTCAACCAGCATCTGTCAGCAAGTTCCCGACCTCCACTATGTCATTAGTGATGTCATCTCATGAATAATTGTATGCCAGGCTCTGATTGGCTAGCTGTTGGCAGTAAGCTCCAACGCTATTGGTCAGTGGGAACGAATAGCATATATAACTTTTGGTCCTAGTCTTTTTGGATCCCTTTGGATCCAACATAACTTTCTGGCACCAAGCATGCCAAAATACAGGTAAATGATGGACAGAAAGGATAATCTGTGATTGGCTATTGCAATCTGAGTGGAGAACATAATATAATAAGTAATAAGACATAAGAAGGATAAGACATAACAGGAGAAGATTATCAAACACAAAGGAACCAACTATCTTGTAAGCTATGATGAACGTTGCTAAGGCAGGCTAGATAAGCTAACGTTAGCTGTTAGGTATAACTAATTGTAACCCACTCCTCCAATATTTGCTTAAATAAAATAATATTAAAAAGGGGGAGAACAAGAAAAAGTAAAGCATGTAGAAATGTAGATACATGAGTGTTGGATAAATGCATGATTGATACATGAGTTTTTGATACTTGAGTGTGGGATACATGTGGGATTGATACATGAGTGTTGGATATGTGTGTTTGATACATGAGTGATTGATACATGAGTGATTGATACATGACTGTTGGATAAATGTGTGATTGATACATACCTTTTTATACATGAGTGTTGGATGCATGTGTGATTGATACATGAGTGTTGGATACGTGAGTGTTTGATACATGAGTTTTTGATACATGAGTGTTGGATACATGTATGATTGATACATGAGTGTTGGATAAATGCGTGATTGATACATGAGTGTTGGATACGTGAGTGTTTGATACATGAGTGTTAAATACAAGGGATATATGTGTGATTGATACATGACTGTTGGATAAGTGTGTGTTTGATTCATGTGTGATTGATACATGAGTGTTTGATGTGATTGACACATGAGTGTTTGATACATGAGTGACTGATACATTAATGATTGATACATGACTGTTGGATAAATGTGTGTTTGATTCATGAGTGATTGATGCATGAGTGATTGATACATGAGTGTTGGATACATGAGTGTTTGATGTGATTGGCACATGAGTGTTTGATACATGAGTGACTGATACATGAATGATTGATACATGACTGTTGGATGATACATGACTGTTAACTGATAAGTGTACATGTGTGTTTGATGCATGAGTGACTGATACATGAGTGTTTGATACATAATTGTTAAATACCTGAGTGATTATACGTGAGTGTTTGATACATGACTGTTGGATACATATGTGATTAATACATGTGTGTTTCATACATGAGTGATTGATACATGAGTGTTGGATACAGGAGTGTTTGATAAATGTGTGTTTCATACATGGGTGATTGATACATGAGTGATTGATACATGAGAAATTGATGCACGAGTGTTTGATACATGAGTGACTGATACATGTGTGTTGTATACATGCGTGACTGATACATGACTGTTGGATACATGAGGGATTGATACCTGAGTGTTTGATACATGTGTTGGATATATGAGTGCTTGATACATGAGTTTTTGATGCATAAGAGATTGATTCATGAGTGTTTGATACATGACTGTTTGATAAGTGTGTGTTTCATGCATTAGTGTTTAATACGAGTGTTGGATAAATGTGTGATTGATACATGAGTTTTTGATACATGAGTGTTGGATACATGTGTGATTGATAATGGGTGTTGGATACATGAGTACTTGATACATGAGTGTTGGATAAATGCGTGATTGATACATGAGTTTTTGATACATGAGTGTTGGATACATGTGTGATTGATACATCACTGTTGGATAAGTGTGTGTTTAATTCATGAGTGATTGATACATGAGTGTTTGATACATGACTGATAAGTGTGTGTTTCATGCATGAGTGTTTGATACGTGAGTGGTGGATAAATGCGTGATTGATACATGAGTGTTGGATACGTGAGTGTTTGATACATGAGTTTTTGATACATGAGTGTTAAATACATGGGATATATGTGATTGATACATGAGTGTTTGATGTAATTGACACATGAGTGTTTGATACATGAGTGACTGATACATGAATGATTGATACGTGAGTGGTGGATAAATGTGTGTTTGATTCATGAGTGATTGATGCATGAGTGATTGATACATGAATGTTGGATACATGAGTGTTTAATGTGATTGGCACATGAGTGTTTGATACATGAGTGACTGATACATGAATGATTGATACATGACTGTTGGATGATACATGACTGTTAACTGATAAGTGTACATGTGTGTTTGATGCATGAGTGACTGATACATGAGTGTTTGATACATAATTGTTAAATACATGAGTGATTATACGTGAGTGTTTAATACATGACTGTTGGATACATGTGTGATTGATACATGTGTGTTTCATACATGAGTGATTGATACATGAGTGTTGGATACAGGAGTGTTTGATAAATGTGTGTTTCATACATGAGTGATTGATACATGAGTGTTGGATACATCAGTGATTGATACATGAGTGTTGGATACAGGAGTGTTGCATACATGAGTGATTGATACATTTGTGATTGATACATGAGTTTTGATAGATAACTGTTGGATACATGAATGTTCGATACATGAGTGTTGGATGCATGAGTGTTTGATACATGAGAAATTGATACACGAGTGTTTGATACATGAGTGACTGATACATGTGTGTTGTATACATGCGTGACTGATACATGACTGTTGGATACATGAGGGATTGATACATGAGTGCTTGATACATGTTGGATATATGAGTGTTTGATACATGAGTTTTTGATGCATAAGAGATTGATACATGAGTGTTTTCATACATGACTGTTTGATAAGTGTGTGTTTCATGCATTAGTGTTTAATACGAGTGTTGGATAAATGTGTGAGTGATACATGAGTTTTTGATACATGAGTGTTGGATACATGTGTGATTGATAATGGGTGTTGGATACATGAGTACTTGATACATGAGTGTTGGATACATGTGTGATTGATACATCACTGTTGGATAAGTGTGTGTTTAATTCATGAGTGATTGATACATGAGTGTTTGATACATGACTGATAAGTGTGTGTTTCATGCATGAGTGTTTGATATGTGAGTGGTGGATAAATGCGTGATTGATACATGAGTGTTGGATACATGTGTGATTGATACATGAGTGTTGGATAAATGTGTGATTGATACATGAGTGTTGGATACGTGAGTGTTTGATACATGAGTGATGAATACATGAGGTTTTGATACATGAGTGTTGGATACATGGGATACATGTGTGATTGATACATGACTGTTGGATAAGTGTGTGATTGATACATGAGTGTTTGATGTGATTGACACATGAGTGTTTGATACATGAGTGACTGATACATGAATGATTGATACATGACTGTTGGATGATACATGACTGTTGACTGATAAGTGTACATGCGTGTTTGATACGTGAGTAAGTGTTCAATACATGAGTGATTATATGTGAGTGTTTGATACATGACTGTTTGATACATGACTGTTGGATACATGCGTGATTGATACAGGAGTGTTTGATATATGTGTGTTTCATACATGTGTGATTGGTACATGAGTGTTGGATATGTGAGTGTTCGATACATGTGTGATTGATAATGGGTGTTGGATACATGAGTATTTGATACATGAGTGTTGGATAAATGCATGATTGATATATGAGTTTTTGATACATGAGTGTTGGATACATGTGTGATTGATACATGACTGTTGGATAAGTGTGTGTTTGATTCATGAGTGATTGATACATGAGTGTTGGATACAGGAGTGTTTGATAAATGTATGTTTCATACATGTGTGATTGGTACATGAGTGTTGGATACGTGAGTGCTGGATAAAGGTGTGATTGATACATGAGTGATTGATACATGACTGTTGGATAAGTGTGTGTTTGATTCATGAGTGATTGATACTTGAGTGATTGATACATGTATGTTTGATACATGAGTGTTGGATACATAAGTGATTGATACTTGTGTGTTTGATAAATCTGAGAAGTCTGTCATCAGTGATGTTAAAGGCAGAGTGACTGTTCTGTATCACTTTGTCCAGACGTACAACAGAATGTCTTGTTTCAGTAGGAAATTGCTTGCCATTAAAGTGAGAAAGGGTTTATGAGTGTGACCAAATTGCCACGTCAGGGTGAGCTACAGTCTTTGAAAGTGAACACTTGTGTGTGTGTGTGTGTGTGTGTGTGTCATTGCGTGCGTGTGTGTCCTTATTGTTCTCTTTTCTGAGTGTTCATTTATAGCGTCTTGTGTGACAGACAGCCTGAGTGAATCTTCTAAAGCAGCACTTATTTTCTCTCCTGTAATGTGGCTGACGATTTCTAATCGTTGTTATTATCTGTGGGAATAACATTCCAGATTTTAGGAAGTCTGTTTCTGCTCTTTGCTTTAAATGATAATCAGTTGTGGTTTGTGTGTGTTTGGCTAAAAAAGCAGCTTTGACAGCACTGTGTTGATGCACTTACTGCCTGCCTGCAGTCGCTCTCCTGCCTCAGACTTCTGACCACTTCACATTTTCGGTCTTATTGTCTTGTTATTCGAGTAGTTGTGTTGCAGCACTAGCATGGCATGTTGTCTCTCTCAGAATAGTAGATGACCTTTTGGATGAGCATAATTGCATTCGGAAGCCTTTGCAGCAGACAGCGAGCAGCACAGATGAGGTGTGTCGCAGTGCCTGAGATTGATGATGCTTTTCACATTGAAGTAACCATGTTTTATGTTCAGTAAACATTAAAAAATTAAAAATCGCTGCACAGCTGACCTTGATCAACACCACCATACTGTAGATGCCCTTGATGTGCAGTTTCCCATGAATGTGAATGAGGAACTATTAAAGGCAGGTTGGGGCACGTAAGCTGCACTTTGCCCGCACCACACAGCCAAATTAAAAGGACATACATTTTAATAGGTTCCAGTCTCATCCGTGGCACTTACTGTGATCTGATTAATGGCTCAGCACTCTAATCTCAATAACCTGTGAATAATTCTGCTTCAGTGCCAAAGTCATGATTAAGTACATTCACAGAAAAAATGGGAAAACATACAGTGAGGAAAATAAGTATTTGAACACCCTGCGGTTTTGCAAGTTCTCCCACTTAGAAATCATGGAGGGGTCTGAAATTTTCATCTTAGGTGCATGTCCACTGTGAGAGACATAATCTAAAAAAAAAAAAAAAATCCGGAAATCACAATGTGTGATTTTTTTAATAATTTATTTGTATGTTACTGCTGCAAATAAGTATTTGAACACCTATGAAAATCAGTGTTAATATTTGGTACAGTAGCCTTTGTTTGCAATTAGAGGTCAAACATTTCCTGTAGTTTTTCACCAGGTTTGCACACACTGCAGCAGGGATTTTGGTCCACTCCTTCATATAGATCTTCTCTAGATCTTTCAGGTTTGGAGTTTCAGCTCCCCCCAAAGATTTTCTATTGAGCTCAGGTCACTGGTGAACTTCAAACAGGCCTGGACATGTGCTGGCTTGAGCAGGGGGACCTTGCTGCCCTGCAGGATTTTAAACCATGACAGCATCATGTGTTACTAATGTAATCTTTGTGACTGTGGTCCCAGCTCTCTTCAGGTCATTGACCAGGTCCTCCTGTGTAGTTCTGAGCTTTCTCAGAATCACCCTTACCCCACAAAGTGAGATCTTGCATGGAATCCCAGACCGAGGGAGATTGACAGTCATCTTGTGTTTCTTCCACTTTCTAATAAATAATCATAACAGTTGTTGTCTTCTACCAAGCTGCCTGCTTGTTGTCCTGTAGTCCATCCCAGCCTTGTGCAGGTCTACAGTTTTGTCCCTGGTGTCCTTAGACAGCCCTTTGGTCTTGGCTGTGGTGGACAGGTTGGAGTGTGATTGACTGAGTGTGTGAACAGGTGTCTTTTATACAGGTAACAAGTTCAAACAGGTGCAATTAATACAGGTAAAGAGTGCAGAATAAGAGGGCTTCTTAAAGAAAAATGAACAGGTCTGTGTGAGACAGAATTCTTGCTGGTTGGTAGGTGTTCAAATACTTATTTGCAGCAGTAACATACAAATAAATTATTAAAAAATCATACATTGTGATTTCCGGATTTCTTTTTTTTTTAGATTGTGTCTTTCACAGTGGACATGCACCTAAGATGAAATTCAAAATAAATTCAAATTCAAATAATGTCTCTGTAAAGTCATTTGTCTCTTATTTCCTGTTTGTACATTTACAGCAACGTCTTGCTGTCTCACTTCAGTCTGACTTCCTGCTACTGTTACTCTGGCTACTGTTGAGAAAAAAAAGCTTAATCAGTGAAAGTCCCTGTTTAATAACACTTTTTCCCCACAAGACAGGAGATTTTATGGGTCCACCAGCAGAGGACCTGAGTTCCATGAACTCAGCTTAGCAAGTTCCACAGGACGTCCAGTTTTAGTGCGACTGATTTCCTGTTGTAAAGGTCTGAAAAAGCAGAACACTGGTGAACCATTTCAAGACTTCATTTAATTTTTTTAGTTGCAGGGGTGGTGGCCAAGTGGTTAGTGCACTTGACTTCAGTGTGGAAGACTCCCTTGTTCAAACTCCACCCCTGCCCATTTCTCCATGTAATGTGGAGTGGTATCAGGAAAGGCATTGGGCATAAATCCTATGCCAAATAAACAAGCAGATCCAACTCAGATCTGCTTTGATGACCCCGAGTGAAAAACAAGGGAGCAGCTGAAGGGACTTACTAGTTTTTAGAGTGGTATGGTGCTTCAGTACACAGGTGGGTCAACCTGATGCAAATTGTTTACAATAAAAACAGCACAGAACTATTACTGTGATGTGAGTTCAACACCATGGACAGCACCACAAAGAGAGAGGTCAGCATCATGGACAGCACCCCAAAGAGAGAGTTCAGAACCATGGACAGCACCCCAAAGACAGAGTTCAGCTCCATGGACAGCACCCCAAAGAGAGAGTTCAGCACGGTGGACAGCACCCCAAAAGAGAGACTTTAGCACCGTGGACAGCACCCCAAAAAGAGAGTTCAGCTCCATGGACAGCACCCCAAAGAGGGAGTTCAGCTCCATGGACAACACCCCAAAGAGAGAGTTCAGCACAATGGACAGCACCTCAAAACCTGAGAATTATAGTAGTTCGTTAGTATTTGTTCATTTGTGATCATAAATAGCCATGAGCAGGAACACAGCAGAGTTGGAGGAAAACAGTTGACATTTGCTTGGTGGATTTCAATTTCACAGTGATGTACTATTTCAAGAGGCAAAACCTCTGTTTTTCTTGATAATTACTGGTACCAGTAACTTAGATTAGTATTCCAGGGGAGTTCATGATTAATTTGATGTATCATATGTGCGTTGAGAGTAAAAAAAAAAAAAAGAGAGATCACAGCAATTATCACAGCAATTGGATTTACACAAATCGTGAAAAAAAATGCTAATGTGCAAGTGCCATTGACAACTGAATGAGGGGTAAAAACAAGAAGAATGGTGACAAAGTTCAGTTTCAGTTTGTACAGGGGACAAAAGTTAGAGTTGCTCCATTTTTGTTCACAGGTGATGCAAATTATTGGTTGAGTTAATAGGGTTTCAAAAAGAAATAGTTGGCACCATGTATCATGCTTAGTTATCATGTTACTGGGTAACATATGTCACATGTCATAGAATTCAATGGACGTCAACATTACTTGACCTTTACTTTAGAGACCAGGCATTCAACACAGTCAAAACTCTTCCATTTATTAATCCAAGTAGATCAATCAACAATTTGCACAGTTTTTTACTAAAATTGGAGCAACTTTCATTTTTGACCCCTGTACAAAGTGACATTGACCTTTGTCACCATTCTTAAGGTTTTCACCCCATAACTCCATAACATTCAGTCAGAGATAGTCCAAGCTATACCTTTTTGGAATCTTTACAATGAGACAAATAATGTGGTGTAATTTTCAATATGACTGGACTTGAAAATTCAAGTAGCTCGTTGGTTTTTTCAAAAGAGTAATATCTAAGGTGCACTTCTGCCAACTTTGGTGCTTTTGTCATCATGTGAAGTATTGTTTCACTTATTTTCTGCACTAAATTGTGAACCCATGAAATTAGATCATCGAAGTCAAATGACTGGTCTGTTTCCAAAAATCCTCACAACAATCCCAAGCCCCCCAGTTTTCACATTGATACCCAGAAGGCCATGGCCTATACCAGTCTCCCTGCCCCAGCCACAGTCCAGTGAAGGTAGCCATGTGATGCGCCTCTTCCATGTTACAGCTCAAGGCCTTCAGTAACATCACTCTTACAGCTTCTATGTGTTATTTATGTGTACATTATTTTCCTAAATATAATTTGTCCCTTTTTTCTGTATTTAGAACTCACTTTTTAAACTCAGTGTTTCCCTGATGGTGAGTTTAATAACAGACAGGAACTCAGTGCAGCACATGTGCACAGCACTAACCTGTGCTGTTACTATGTAAGGAGTTTTAAATAGTTTTAAATTAAGCAAAATGGGTAAATAAATGTGCAATGCACATCATATTGGATGCTATTTGATGCAGTTTGGAGAAAATAAATCATCAGATGAACATGGATTACTGACTCACAGTGTTGGAAACAATACAATAAAAAAGCTTTGATTTTCATAATAAGCACTTCAATTTTGGACTTTGTGCATTGTTGTCGACACTCACTCATCTTTAACCACTTTTCCGGGATCGGGTCGCGGGGGCAACAGCTCCAGCAGGGACCCCAGACTTCCCTTTCCCGTGCCACATTGACCATCTCTGACTGGGGGATCCTGAGGCGTTCCCAGGCCAGTGTGGAGATATAATCTCTCCACCTTCACCTTCCCCCGGGGTCTCCTCCCAGATGGACGTGCCTGGAACACCTCCCTAGGGAGGCGTCTAGGAAGCATCCTTGCCAGATGCCCAAACCAACACCGCTGGCTCTTTTCAAAGCGAAGGAGCAGCAACTCTACTTGGATCTCCCTGCGGATGACCGAGCTTCTCACCCTATCTCTAAGGGAGACACCAGCCACCCTCCTGAGGAAGCCCATTTCAGCCACTTGTACCCACGATGAAGTTCTTTTAGTCAATACCCAACACTCATAGGTGAGAGTAGGAAAGAAGATTGGCCAGTAGATCGAGCGCTTCGCATTTTGGCTCAGCTCGCTTTTTGTCATAACAGTACGGTAGAAAGAAAAACGCAACATCGCCCCACCACTGATTCTCCAGCTAATCTCACACTTCATTGTCCTCTCACTCGTGAACACGATTGTGAGGTACTTGAACTCCTTCACTTGGGGCAAGACCATATTCCCTACCTGTAGTCGGCAATCCATCAGTTTCCTGCTGAGAACCATGGCCTCAGATTTAGAGGTGCTTATCTTCATCCAAGCCACTTCACACTCGGCTGTGAACTGATCCAGTGAGTGCTGGAGGTCACCGGCTGATGAAGCCAACAGGACCACATCATCTGCAAAAAGCAGTGATGAGACCCTGAGCCCACAAGACTGGAAACCTCCCAACTATGCCTTGATATCCTGTCCATGAATATCACAAACAGGATAGGTGACAAGGCGAACTCTGGGCAGAGGCCAACGCCCACTGGAAACGAGCCTGTTTTACTGCCGAGCACCCAGAGAGAACCCACGCAAAACGGGGAGAACATGCAAACTCCACACAGAAAGGCCACAGATGGGAAGTAGCCCCATGACCTTCTTGCTGTGGGGCAGCAGTGCTAACCACTAAGCTACCATGCTGCCTTTATTATTAGTGTTCATTCTTTTATTATTGGAATTTATTTCTTATTTTGTGCCTTGATTCCTGAGAAAGCCTTACACAAATAGGTATTATTATTATTATTGCAAATAATGAACATGTGACTTTTCATTATCTCAGTCGCACTGGTGTATAAGTTGCAGGACCTCACAAACTATAGAACAAAAACATGGAACTTGCACTTCACAAACTACAGTATGATGTTCCACAGATTTACTGTGGAAGACTTGACACCTTCCCTGCATTTTGAACCTTGTGCCTCTTGAATTATTTAATCTCATTGCTGTCAGCAGCCCATGAGAGGATGAGTAGTTGATCATTAGTGTTGGGAAAGTGTCGTGACACAGACCCACAACAGGGGGCGTAAAGGAACGGACAATGAAAGAGTCAAATATGAACACTTTTACTGTTGTGAATGAGCACAACCAAGTACAGCAGATTACAGAATGTCAGATAATAGTCAATCAACAAAGGGGACGTGTGGGCAGGCTCGAGGATAGAAGACGTCTGTCCTGAGAAGAACCGGAACCACACAATTTCCTCCGCCACCGAACCAGGAGAATACTGGAGTCGCCAAGTCCCGAATCCCCAGGTGGCCACCGTCTCCGAGCGTCGGATCTGGTACTGCTGGCGAGGAGCAGAAACAATCAGAGGTGGGTGTGTGTACACCCAGTAACAACGCTGGTGGAGATCCCACCTCCACCTCCTATCCAGAAAACAGGTACGTGCAGCAGTTGAGAGTACTTATCACAGAATAGCGTGGGGAGCGAAGACGTCAGCTCTCCACGTCTCTCACACTCAGCCTCCGGCTGCGAGCATTCACGGAACTGACTGCAAACACTGTGTAACAAACACTTGTCAGAAAAGACAAAAGCAACGGCTGAGAGTTTTACCTTTACTGGTAGATGATATCTCGGCAACGAGGTGGAGATGACGTCCGGTATTTATGGTGTGGACTGATGAAGTGTAGATGGGTGACAGCTGTCCTGAGATAATGAGTGACAGCTGTCACCCCAGCTGTGTCCTTGGCGGCAGCGCCCTCTCGTGCCTGAAGCCCGCACTTCAGGCAGAGCGCCCTCTGGTGGTGGGCCAGCAGTACCTCCTCTTCTGGCGGCCCACACAACACATTAGTTTTATTTTAATTATTAAGTGGCCACTTTCCTCTGACTGCTGTGTGACATCATTCCAAGCTGAATGTAAACATCTTAAACTTATTAGCAGCAGATATAAGTGAGTAATTACCTACGACGGCTGCCGTTTTTATTTTTTATGTCCTTTGTGTGGTAAAGTCCCGTCTGAGATGTCAGGAGAAATCAGTGTGCTGCTCTCTTCTCATACTGCTCCCTTTTTGCTACTGCTTTGTTTTTACTTGTGTCAACGGCTGTTGCATCAAGTTAAAAACGATGATAGAATATGTGTTGCTATTTAAATGCTAATTTTACTTCCTCTGCTGGAAAAAAAAAGTTTTCGCTCTGTGGTGAGGTGGCAGGAAAACAGCCGGCTTATCTCTTGCTGGGCTCTGTTTTATGTTCAGGTGATGGGAGTTAATGCTGCATGCAGATGATGACTGCAGAGGGAAAAATACAGGAGACAAAGACGCTCGGAGATAAGCATAGCCTTCAGTTAACTGTCAAAATCAATTCTGTTTGTAAAAATAAGACATAAAGCAGTCTCTGTTTGTTTTACCTTAACATTTCTCCACCCCACCCCCTCACCCACCTCTCTCTCTCTCTCTCTCTCTCTCTCTCTCTCTCTCTCTCTCTCTCTCACACACACACAAACACACACACACACACACACACACACACACACACACACACGCACGCACGCACACACACACACACACACACACACACTCTTCCACTTCTATCCTTGTGAGGTCTCTCACTTGACATGATGCATTAACGTGTCACTTGTCCTCACCGACATCATGCATCAACCCAAATTAGAGCTACTTTTTCCATAAACTTTCAAACAGGCTCTTTAGGGCTTAAACATTGACATTTACAACATGTCATCACTCTGAAGTGCACATTCGTAAACCTACTTTCTTCAGTTCCCATGATGCACTTGTCAACTCATGGTTGCCCTGTAAGGTCTGTGTGCATGCGATGTCAGCCGAGCCATTGAAAATCTTTGCATATGTAGCGCTCTGATCTGCAGAGATCTGACTGCACAGTAAAGCTTCTGATGGTGTCTATCAGCAGTGTTTTTGCTGTGCTGTAGATAGGACCATATGTTTCACTCCTCAGTCAGTCTCCCTCGATCACTGCATTGTAATGCAGTGATCGTGCTTTGGCATTGTGCAGATATTGCAGCATTACACCGAGGAATTGAATCTATGAGCAGCTGGAAGGCATCTCTGCTCTTCTGTGGATGTGCAGAATCAGTATGCGTGTCACATATTTGCAAGCGCCTGTGATTTTATTTTTGTCGTAGGTCTCATTTCCTCTGCTCTATTAACTCATTTTTGCAGTTGGATGTTGTTTTTTGAAACTAAGGTTGAGTTTGTTCTGTTGTCCTATGAGCTTTTCCAAGATCATGAGATACAACAGCTTCTTATGGCTTGATAAAGCTCTGCTTGAACACTACATAAACCTTCGGGATGTGGTGTAACATTTACAAACCTGCATTTACAAAAACATGCTGTGACACCTTCCTGTTTTGTCAGTGGACTTGTTCACACAGGTCTCATGTGGTGCCAGAAACACTTCCATTTCAACCATCAATGGTCCAGATCATTTTGTGACTTTTGAACAGCATGTTAACAACACACACTTTGATGTTTCCATCGCCTGTTTAAGCAGCACCTACACTTGGAGATGTTGAGTGCAGGGTTGTCTTGATTAGTGCTGCCACTGTGTGTCTCCCGTGGGAAGTTGGTATGCTGCTTAGTGTAGATCAGCACAAGCCGGGAAAGGCCGCATACCTTGTGCTGGTTTTAACCATGTTCAAAATTTTCAGGCTCTCTGTCAGACTCCTGAACACTTAATGCTCAGGTGTAGGTAGCCTGGTGCAGCCTGGCTCAACTCACTGTGTCCAATTTTCACCCAAATCATAAAAAGAATTCCCCCACGATATCAAGCATTGGTGCAACAAGCTCTCCCAGAGTTGCACGGAGTTGTCCAAAGTTGTTCCAATCCAAGTGCAAGCAGGGCCAAGGTGGTTGGGAGCCCATCATGCCCTGGATTTTTCCCTAATTTTGCTGAGTGCTGGAGGACCTGGCACCAAACACCACCAAGTAAGAGCTGCTTGAGGGAATCAGCCAGGGTGGGTTCAGTTGAAGCTCAACGTTTGTGGCATTAAACAATTCATACTTAGCCAAGTGTAAGAACACTTTTGTTCTACAGCTCAAAGCACTGACTGTGAATGTGTTGATCCAGGTCCGCCTCTGAGGGGTTGCAATTAGCACCTGATTGGATGAAGCTGTGAACTAGTGGATAGAACACACATGAATCTACAGAAACGTCCCTTGTACACCAGGATTATCCAACTAAACAGCACCACTTGTGTGCAATGTCCAGTGTGGTTACATGACAGGTTGTCATTCCAAGGAATCGACCCAAAAGAACATTTGACTTGTCATTGTTTCATGGAAGGTGGTGTTTAGTGTCCATACAGAGTTGAATATTGAATATGAATATGAATATATTGTTATTGGCATATTGTTGTTGAATATGTTGAATGTTGGCAAGGATAATCGGCGAGACCCAAAATCAATCAACTCTGAGTGCTGATAGCGCCTCTATTTTATGCCTTGGCACTAAATTATTGTATTAGAAAGATTTCTGTTCTGGATGTTGTTCTTCCACAGAGTCTGAAAAAACTCATTCTGTTGTGTGTTGGGGGGGGGGGGTTTGGCTGGACAAGGTTGGGTTGTTGGTTGTTTTGTGTTTCTTTTCCTTCCCAGGTGATTTGGGGCTGTTCTCTGAGGAAAATGTGCTGCAGAAGAGTCTCTCTCCTCTGTTACGATGATTGGCTGCACCTGTTGCATTCTCGTGCGGCTCTCTATCAGGACAATCCACGACACCTGTGATGTTCACGTGCAGATCTGAGGACTTCCAGCTAGTACCAATGTAGTGATGAAGAACTACATTTAAACCAGCAGTGAGTTGGATAAGATTGCCGGAGAATACGACCTTGTGACGCTGAGGGCCATTTCAGAGTCTGACATCGCACCTGTGAAGGAGGACGAGGGTGAGAGGCAAACGTTGTCAGCACACGACAGAGGTGAATATTCTGAAAAGTTTATCCGTGAATGTAAATTGGCGTTTATACGCAGCTATAAGTAATTATTGGTGGAAATTGTTTGGCGTGCTCCTCACGGCAGTGGCGTGCGGATTAATGATCCTCCACTAGCTGTGAGCAGCAGCATCTTTGAACTAAGTTTTGAAACCAGACCTAAACGTGTAGCTGATAAGTTTGCCTCTAAACAATATTTCGTAGTAATAAGTGTTGAATAATCTCATCTCTGTTCCTCCTTCGCAGAGTACAGTCTGGGAAAGTCACAGGGGGGGGTTGGCGGAACTCCTGAGTCCTGAACGTTCGGACTCCGACTGTTGAGACGCTGAGAGAGCGCACCGCCTTTTCACCTCACCAGAACTCTAATTATTTAGTATTTCATGTATAGCACAAAGGAAGAAAATAAATGTGTTTTCTTTTTGGAACTGCTTCTGATTATTTCATGCTGGGTTCAGTCAGATACTGGACCGCTCCTCAATCCGCGCCTTATCCATAACACATTCATTGTCAGTGCTGGGCATATTTAAGTAGTTAACTGTTTTCTTCTGTTTTTTTTTTTTTTTCTTTTCAGAATAAATGTCTCCATGTGTTTTAGTTGGACCACACACAGATTCACATATTGTGTGGAACATCATGGCTGTGCACACAAGAAGCACAGCGTGTGAAAGCACTCATTATTAACCTTTATTTAACCAGATAAAAAGCCCATTCAGATCAAAACATCTTTTGCAAAGGTGACCAGCACACATCTTAAGAAACAAGTTAACATCAAAATACCATTAAAATTAATTAAATACAGTTTACAAATAAAACACCATCGGTTTACTCATAGTAACAATATATAAGTTAAACAATTTAAAATTTAAAAACACAGGCACCATTCCAAAGATTTCCATTCTCAGTCTCTTGAAGTATTCAACGAAATCAACCCAACACCTCCATTTCAGACATTCCAAGTAGAGGCAGCAGAAAAACTAAATCCTTTCTTTCCCATTTCAGTGGAAACGCGAGGTACACAGAAGCATAACGTGTCATTCAAGCACAGAGCACAGAGCATAATGACTTTCAGATCTCCGGAGTAAACTGGATAAATATGTCAGAACCAACCAAATATGAGCCTTGTAAACCAGTCATCCAATATGTATATCACCTCACATTCAAAGAAGACATGCTGGCATTAGCATACAGCTCACAGTGGTTGGTGAGGTGGCTACAACCAGTGATGAATCTCAGAGCACAATCATACACCAGAGTCAAGGACTGTAGATAACTGGTTGAAGCACACATATACACAACATCACTATAATCCAGTATAGGGAAAAAAGTAACACTTATCAGGAGCTTCTGAGCCCCTAGGGAAAAACATGAGTTGTTTCTCTAAAGGAAGCCAAGCTTCACCTTTAATTTGGAAATCAAGTGTTTAAGATGAACTTTAAAAGAAAGCTCTGTATCAATAATTAATCCCAAATACTTGTAGCTGCTGACTAGCTCAAGAGTTTTTCCTCGGGTAGTTTTAATTAATGGTATATTCTCCAAGGAAACAGGTAACTTAAAAAAAAAAAATGTTTTTTTCACCATTCAAGGCCAGTTTCAGTGTCTCCAGTCAGCTCTGCACTACATCAAAGGGGGACTGCAAAAATTCAAATGCCTATGTAATTGAGTTTGAACAATAGGTTACAGTGTCATCTGCATATAGATGATAGAAAGCATTTGATAGGTTTGCACACAGATCAGTAATACAAATTGTGAACAGAAAATGTCCTAAAACTGAACGCTGAGGAACACCATTTTGTGACTTCAAGGAAGGTGTAACTTACACCAGCCATCTGAACACACTGTGTCCTACTTCCCAAATAATCGCAAACCAAGAGACTGTGTGTGGAGACACCATGTTTGTAAAGAGTTTCTAATGAGAGGCTGTGGTCTACAGTATCAAATGCCTTTGAAAAATTAAGAAACAGGGCAACACAAAACTTTTCAAAATCCAGTGCCTCAAACTCATCATTTGTTTGATTTCTAAACTTTAGAGAGTTTGTTTGTACTTAGGCTAAAATTAAAAATAGTAGTTGGAGGCTCAGCAATCAAGTCAGCATCCAACTTAAAAAAAATAATGGATCCAAACGAAAGGGCCAGCTGATGTTTTGGAATCCAACATCTTCAATGCCCTACAGACCTCAGACACACAGAGAGGTTTAAACTGAAATGATCAATCACCAGGAGGACCACTTACAAAAACAAATTCACTATTTAAAAGGTTTTTTAATCACTGTTGAGGGAATCAAACAAATGCCCTACTTTAATGAAATGTTCATTAAAATAATTTAACATGGCACATTTCTCAGTCAGATTTGTAGAATTTAACCTTCTTAATTAAGAAGGTGCATTTGTTGCAGAGCTGACGAAAAGTTTTCCAATCAGCCTGTTTTCATTTTTTTTTTTTTTTTTTTGCCTTGGACCAGACATGGTCCCTTTCTTTTAAAAGGTTTCTACTTTCAGTGGAAAACCAAGGATGATTCTGCCCCTTTATTCTAAATTTGCATAATGTTTATTAATTCACTTCAAGAATTCATCATTAAAAAAATCCAGGCCAACTCAGTTTCAGCATAGAGAGACATTCAATTCCATCCCAGATCACACAAGAAAGCCTCAATCAATCATTTCAAGAAAAAAAAGCAAGAAAAGCACAATAAAAAGGTAAAACACAGTAGAATAAAAAGAAATTACAAACCAAACACAAACAGATTAAATTAATGATAAGACAGTCTAAAAAAGTGGGTCTTCAGTCTTGATTTAAAAGTCTCCACCGTGTCAGACTGCCGAATAACAGCAGGTAGATCATTCCAAAGAGTTGCACCATGGTAGGAGAAGGCTCTATATCCCACAGACTTCTTGTTCATCCTCAGAACACACAGAAGCCCTGCGCCCTGTGAACGCAAGGGCCTCACAGGTACGTAGGGCTTAACCAAGTCCGCCAGGTAGGAAGGTGCCAGTCCATGAACAGTTTTATAAACCAAAAATAAAACTTTAAAATCTGATCTGGCAGAAACCAGTAGCCAATGAAGGGATGCCAGAATGGGAGTAATGTGGTCAAACCTTCTACTTTGTGTCAAAAGTCTGGCAGCAGCATTCTGTACCAACTGAAGTACTCGAATGCTAGACTGCGGCAGGCCAGAAAATAAAACATTACAATAATCCAGTCTGGAAGAATTAAACGCATGTATCAAAGTCTCAGCATCAGCCATAGACAGGATGGCACGAATCCTTGCCACATTTCGCAGATGAAAGAAGGCAGTCCTCGTAATGTCTTTAATGTAGGGGCCAAAAGACAATATAGGATCGAAAAGTACTCCAAGATTCCTCACTTTGTCCGTATGATGCACAACACATGAACCAAAATTAAGCGCCAACTGATCAAAATGATGCCGATGTCTGGCTGGACCAAGAACCATCATTTCCGTCTTATCAGAATTCAAGGAGTAGGAAAGCCTGCTCATAAAAATGTTTAAAATCCCCAAAACTAAAATCTGTGGTTTAGTTTTGAGGAGCTTGGCATTTCTGACCACCACCCCCAACCCCCCCCCCCCCCCCCCCCCCAAAAAACCCAGCATCAGAATACTTGTGGGCATTTGTTATTATTAAATGGAGGAGCGATGATCTTGAAGGAAGTTTAATACTGGGCCGAGATGGACTGTTTTACTGACTCATGCACTGGCTGTTGCAAACACAAATGAGCAATAGAATATTTTAGACATTTAATTATCGTCCCTCTACTTTATTTTAGAAAACTGATGAATAATTATGCTACATTGTACCGGTGGAATATATACTGTGCATACACGTCTCTGTGTTCCACCAGCAGAGTGAGCATTAATAAAATGCCTGAAATCTGAGTGTTTTTTTTAAGTGCCAGCGTGTGAACACACACAGTTATGTGGCAGAGTTCTTGCATAATGAAGTACCTGTCACATATATGCAAGTGGCCGATTTAATTTGATTGTACACACAAACCCATGTGTAAAATCCATACCACCCGCTGTCAGTTGCACATTTACACTTAGTGTATCACCTGGAAAACTGTCTCCACATCATGCAAAATCTTAGATTGGCCACGCAATTGTAGGTGCGATGACATCAGGGATCAGCTCTGAGTCCTTTCTTGTTCCCAATGATGATGGACAGGTTGGCAAACAAAATCAGATAGGACACTCCATGGTGGAAGCAGATGAGCTTGGGGTCAACTATCCAAAGTAATAGTGTGGTAGAGAGGTGAAGAAGAGAGTGCAGGCAGAGTGGAGTGGGTAGAGAAAGGTGGCAGCAGTGATTTGTGACCAAAGAATGAGACCAGCTGTTTCATACTCATATATCATACGGATTGGAGATGGTGACACTATAACAAAAGGACAGGAGGCACAGCTGACAATGTTGTGATTCTCTTTGGGAGTGACGAGGATGGACAGGATTAGCAATGAACATATCAGAGGGACAGCTCAGGTGGGTCGTTTTGGAGACAAAGTCAGAGAGGTGAGACTGAGATGGTTTGGAGGTGCAGAGGAGGGACCCAGGGTATATAGGGAGAAGGATGCTGAGGATGGAGCCACCATCCAGGAGGAGAAGAGGGAGGACAAAGAGGAGGTTTATGGATGTGCTGAGGGAGGACATGCAGGTGGTTGGTGTGACAGAGGAAGATACAGAGGACAGGGTGAGATGGAAACGACTGATCTGCTGTGGCGACCCCTAACGGGAGCAGGCAAGATAATAATAGTAAAATACAGACTTTTGACTGCACTGCACATGGAACACTGCACATCCCCAATGGGGAGGATGATGGTCTAGTGGTTCAGTGTTGGGCTTGAGACCAGAGGATCATCAGTTCAAACCCTGAGTCCCCAAGTCGCTCCTGGTATGGAGTGAGCACTTTGCATGTCAGTACCCTGATATCGGTGTATGTGAATGTGTGGCATCATTACAAAACACTTTGAGCTTCTGATTCAGATGGAAAGTGTTATATAAATGCAGCCCATTTAGAGTTATTCAGAAATAATGAAGTACTGAGACGTGGAAGCGTTTGTCTGAAGCTGCAGTGGTTCACAGTTTGGTTGTGGTTTGTGACTTGTTCTTATGTAAGAGGACTAAACCTTCTGTGCAGTTTTTTTTTTTGCACAGAAGCTGACACCTTGAGTTTGTTGAAATTAATCAGGAAAACATTAATTAGTACCCCATTAGTCTCTCAAACAACTTTTACTGTCTCCTGTACAAGCAGCAGTTAAAACCATAAACGTTTGTGCTGTCATGTGGTGAAATGGTGAATTCATGCCATTCTAACTGTGCCTGTCTGGAAGAAGTGCATCCGGTGAAGGTCTCCGCAGCTGCACAGTCTGCATGTTTAGCTCCAGGAAGGAGACCACAAAGAATCCTCGTCTGAGTCATCCTGACTGTTAACTACTCTGGCTTTTATCATTGATTTTTTTTTTCCTATTCAAATTGAGTAAACAAATGCCTGGCAGAGAGCTGAGGCAGTGTGAGCATTTTTCATCTCCTTCCATTAATGCTGTTTATATGGTCGTGTTCCAGTTCCCAGGAGACATCAGGAAACCATCTGAAAATGCCTCGCAATCAGCACACACTATCTGCATAACTCAATTAGGCCTTCACCAGGACTCTGAATGTGCTTGTGTTGTTTTTCTCTTGCTCGTGCTTCAATCCGCTCACAGCCGTTTGCTCTTTCTTTCCCCAAATATCAAGGACTTGCTGAATGACAGTTTTTTCTGCTCTCTTCTCAAAATAGACAAGAACAGATAAAAAATGATTGTGGAAGATCTTATTGCAGTTGTTTGTCTCGTCATTTTAGTTGACATTCAGGAGTTATGGAAATGTAAAATATGTGCACTGATGCTTTTTCTTTTCACAAATCACTCTTGCCACCTTTCTCCACCCACTCCACCCTGTCTGCACTCTCTTCTTCACCTCTCTACCACACTCTCCATGACTTTGGACAGTTGACCCGAAGCACTATTCCACTGGGCTCTCTCTCATGCACACACATGTATTTAGTCTTGCTCCTATTGGTTTTCATTCCCCGTCTCTCCAGAACATATCTCCACCTCTTCAGGCTAGACTCAACCTGCTCTCTACTCTCACTACAGATCACATCATTTGCAAACATCATAGTCCATGGAGACTCCTGTCTGACCTCATCTCCTGTCTCCTGACTCCTGTCCATAACCATTGTGAACAAGAAATGACTCAGAGCTGATCCTTTGAATTTGATGGTATCTCACCAAGCATGCTGACGAAACTTGTAATGTCTGCAAAGAGCAAAACCTGCTTATTTGATTCTGTGCAAACAAAACTGTTAAAGGATTTGTTGTCCATTCTTGTGCCCACTGTATTGGAAATTGTTAATATTTCACTAACATCTGGAGTTGTTCCTAAATGCTTTAAATATGGAGTGATTAAACTGTTACTTAAGAAACCTAATCCAGAACCTAGTGTATTGAAAAATTTTAGTCCGATATGAACTCTATCATTTTGCTGTAAAATTCTGGAAAAAGTGGTTTCATGGCAGCTTGTGGACCACCTTACTGAGAATAATCTTTTTGAGCCACTGCAGTCTGCCTTTAGAAAATATCACTCCACTAAGACAGCTCTTAATAAAGTGGTGAATGATCTTCTGCTTGCAATGGATTCAGACACCACTATGGTTTTGGTGCTGTTAGATCTCAGTGCTGCGTTTGATACCATGGATCATCATGTTTTACTTGATGGGCCAAAGCATTATTTGGGGATTTCTGGAAGTGCCCTTGAGTGGTTGACGTCATATCTGTTCAGTCGTTCTCACTGTGTTTTATATGGTAATACTACCTCTAATCTTAGTGACTTGAAATTTGGGGTTCCACAGGGATCTGTCTTGGGCCCCCTGCTTTTTTTTTTGTTTGTTTGTTTTTTGTTTTTTTGCTGTGCTGATGATACTCAATTGTACACGCCGATAACTGCTGGTAATCTTAATTCCATAAACTCTCCAGAGGATTGCCTTGCATCAGTGAGAGGATGGATGTCTAGTAACTTCCTATTTTAAATTCTGATAAGACTGAAATGATGGTTCTTGGTCCAGCAATATATCAGCATCAATTTGACCAGCTAGTGCTTGGCCTGGGTCCATGTGTCATACATCATACGGACAAGGTGAGGAACCTTGGGGTGATTTTTGTTCCTACACTGTCCTTTGGCCTCCACATTAGGAATATTACGAGGAATGCCTTCTTCCATCTGTGAAATACAGCAAGAATTTGTCCCATCTTGTCTATGGCTGATACTAAGACCCTGATCCATGCTTTTGTTACTTCCAGATTGCATTATTGCAATATCCTATTTTCAGGGTTATCACATCAAGCATTAGGGGCCTCCAATTTGTTCAGAATGCTGCTGCCAGAATTTTGACACGAAGCAGAACGTTTGACCACATTACACCTATTCTGGCACCTGTCTCTGTGAAATCAGATTTTAAGGTTGTGCTTTTAGCCTGTAAAATTGTTAACGGACTGGCACCGACCAACCAAGCCAATTTAATTAAACCCTATGTACCAGCCAGTGTAACTCCTTCAGGCCTTCCCTGTACTTCTCCATCAGTATTCTCAGAGCAGACATTGCATCTGTAGTGCTCTTTCTTGACATGAAGCCATATTGCTGCTCAGAGATCTTCACCTGTTTTCTAAGCTGAGCTTCTACTACTCTTTCCCATAATTTCATGCTGTGGCTGATCAACTTTATGCCTCTGTAGTTACTGCAGCTCTGCACATCACCCTTGTTCTCAAAAGTAGGAACCAGCACACTTCATCTCCACTTATCAGGCATCCTCTCACTTTCCAAGATTTTATGAAACAATCTCGTTAGAAATTCCACTGCCATCTCTCTTAGACATTTGCATGCCTTGACTGGAATGTCATCTTGACCAACTGCCTTTAGACTGTTCTGTCATTAAATCTGGTAAACGAAAATTCAGACTTCTTGAAAGTATTTTTAATTGTCCTTTAATCTCAAAGTGCGCACAAGTCTCTCTCTAAAAAAAAATCACTCATACCTCTGCATAATTACCCACTTTAACGTAATGACCCTGCCACACCTTGATGATTTAACCTGCGTATGCCGATGTATGAAAAATACACAGAATGTGGTGGTGTACATCTAATAAGTTTTGGGAAAGTTTGGTATCAGTTAAGAACACATTGAAGCGCGCTGATGTACGACATAATACGACGAGGTCATTGAAAAATTTTGGGCATGCACAACATTTTTGATGTATGCCAGCGTATGTCTCATACATCCTGCTACGTTGGTAAGTTGTAGGTAAGTTATGCGACTGTTGACATGTTTCTTGGAGGGTATAAACAATGTCTGAAAATACTTCCGTTCCTTTTCATGGCTGAAGAAATGTAGCATTGTTAAAGAAGTCCCTCTGTGTTTTGTGCATTTCTGTCTGAAGCAGAGAACGCTGGTGCTTTGGTGCTTATTTTAAAAGTTGAAAGAGTCACAGTGCCTCATTCATTCGCATCAGTGTTTACATATCAGGCCACTCTTCAGCAGTCTGCACCTAATGAAAATAAATCCCAAAAATAAAAATTACAAAATGTTAAATTACTCTCAGTTTGGACAGCCGAGGCTGTGAGATGGCATACGTAGGATCAAAAATTACCCCAAGGTTCCTCTGTCAATGTGATGTATGACACACAAGCCTACGCTAAGCGATAGCTGATCAAACTGATGCTGGTTTCTCACTGAACTAAGAACCATCATTTCAGTTTCATCAGAGTTTAAAAGTAGAGAATTGCCAGACATGCAGCTTCTCACTGATGCAAGGCAATCTTCTAAGAATTTTATGCAGATGAGATTACCAGCAGTTATCAGCATGTATAACTGAGTATTATCAGCATAGCAACCTTACGTACTGGCCCAGGCTTTACGTTCTCAGGGTGCAGGACTACTTTGTGTCCCTAAGTTGAATAAGAAGTCTGTGGGTCACAGAGCTTTCTCTTATCGTGCCCCTGCTCTGTGGAATGATCTCCCTGCGTCAATAAAACAGTCAGATTCTGTGGAGACTTTCAAGTCCAGACTTAAGACGCACTTATTTTCCCTTTCATATGGCTAGCATACAGGTGCAGTTTTGTTTTATGCTTTTTACTCTTTTAATTCATGTTATTAGTAATTGAAGTGGGCCGCGGCCTCAACTTCACTTAAATTCTGGGTCTTTTAGTGAAGCTTAGGGCTAGCAGCCGGCGATCACCTTAGTATTTCTTCTGTTTTTCTTGTTGATTAATGCTGGCAATTATACAGTATTTTTTGTCTTTCTGATGCCTGATTTTGTTTTTTCTCTGTTTAAGGTGCAGCTCCATCCAGAGATGGGAGTTGTGTTTGTGTTGGCAATCCTCCTGTCCTGTGCACCAAAAGCAATTCTTGTATATTCGTCCGTGAATTGTACTGTGAATTATTTCTGTAATTTATGTTTGTAGCATGGCCCAAGCAAAGGGTCACCCATTTGAGTCTGGTCTGCTTGAGGTTTCTTCCTCAGAGGGAGTTTTTCCTTACCACTGCTCTGGGGGTTAGTAAGGTTAGACCTTACCTGTGTGAAGCGCCTTGAGGCAACTCTGTTGTGATTTGGTGCTATATAAAGGAGATAA
This sequence comes from Thalassophryne amazonica, assembly GCF_902500255.1. NCBI lineage: Eukaryota > Metazoa > Chordata > Actinopteri > Batrachoidiformes > Batrachoididae > Thalassophryne > Thalassophryne amazonica. The sequence goes on from NC_047105.1 coordinate 145,406,470, forward strand.
ATTGAAATTGAAAATAAATTGAATAGCAATGAAAGGCAATCCCAAAATGCCACATTATGTGCCCAAGGGGTGCTATATAAAGGGAGAAAAGCAGGGGCCCTAAAACGGACTGCTGTGGAACCCCAAATTGTATGTCACTCAGGTTAGAGGTAGTGTGATTGTACAAAACACAGTGAGAATGACTGGTCAGGTATCATGTAAACCATGCAAGGGCATTCACAGTAATCCCTAAATGATTCTCCAGCCTATCAAGTAGAATATGATGACCCACAGTATCAAATGCAGCACTGAGATCTAACAGCACCAGAACCATAGTGGTGTCCGAATCCATTGCAAGCAGAAGATTATTCAGCACGTTAGTGAGAGCCGTCTCTGTGGAATGATATTTTCTGAAAGCAGACTGCAGTGGCTCAAAATGATTATTGTCAGTAAGGTGGTCCAGCTGGTGAAACCACCTTTTCCAGAATTTTAGAGCAAAATGATAGATTTGATATCGGCCTATAGTTTTTCAGTACACTAGGGTCAAGATTAGATTTCTTAAGTCATGGTTTACTTACTGCAGATTTGAAACATTTAGGAACAGATTCAGAGGTTGAAAAGAAATGAATAATTTCCAGCACAGTCGGCCCAAGAGTGGGCCACAGGTCCTTCAACAGTTTTGTTGGTATAGGATCAAATAAACAGCTTGTGCTTTTTGTAGAGGTTACGAGTTTCATCAGCAGATCTAGAGGGATAATATCAAATTCTGTAAATGTAGGTAGTACCTCAGTAATGGCGCCCACCTCAATAACAGGGTGTAGTGGCTGGGTTAAGGCATGCTGGGATATGTGTTGGGTATTTTCTCCTCCAAACATTGTTGTGCAGCAAGTGGACTAGTCAACTCTGCATAGCAAGGAATCCACGCTCTGCAATAGTTTGTCAGTCCAAGAAATGACATCATCTGCTTTTTGGTTTGTGGTTTTGGAGCATTCAAAATTGCTTCTTTCCTATCAGACAGAATAGTGCGTCCTGTAGCTGATAATTCATGCCCCAGATATTTCACTTTATCCCTACACAACTGCACTTTGTTTTTGCTCACTTTATGGCCATTGTCAAATAGGACACACAGCAGTGCCACTGTGTCAGTGATGCAGTTTTCACGTGTATCAGAAGCAATTAAGATGTCATCAACATACACTAACAATTGGCTGTCTGCGGGTGGAACAAAATTAGCTAAGCAGGCTGACATGACTTGGGAATAAATGGTTGGACTTTCTGCATAACCCTGTGGCAATCTGGTAAATGTATATCGTTGCCCTTTGAAGGTAAAGGCAAACCAAGATTGACTATCTGGATCTACCGGTACAGAGAAAAAGGCATTACTGATGTCTATTACAGAAAAACAGCTGGAATTTGGTCTTAATGAATTCAATAAAGTGTGCGGATCTGGAACACACGGTGCTCTTTTAACCACAGCAGCATTTACAGCTTGGAGGTCTTGAATCATTCTCCATCCCACTGAGGGTGGAGCCTTTTTAACCGGAAATATCGGTGTGTTACATGGAGAGTCTGGACATGGAATTATTACTCCTGCTTCTGATAGATCATCGATAACTGGTCGTATTCCTTCAATTGCATCTGGTTTTAATGGGTACTGTCTTACACATGGTCTGTATTCTGTTTTTGGTCTTATGACTACAGGCTGTGCATTCTTAATTAGTCCTACATCTGAAGGACCTGTTGTCCACAGTCCTGAAGGTACTGAAGAAAGGAGTTCATCTTCTTCAGGACTCAACTGAAACACTCAGGACTGTGAAGTGGACACATCAATATGTATTCCTGCCTTCAGCAATATAGACACGTTAACTGGGACCTTGTACAATTTTGTTGATGGGCTGAACTCAGTGTGTGGCCCAACTCTGCCCCAATCAGTTACTGACAATGCCATCATAGTCATCACTCCTAGATCTTGCCATTCTGCCAAATATGGCTTACAGAGTGACACATGTAATGGCATGCCTGTGAGTCTTAATTTCAACATATTTTCAGTGGCACCTGTCACGGTTATGACAGCTGTTGAGTTGCCGTCATGAATCAAATCTGTCATTTCCATCTTTACAGGTGAAATGCCATTCAATTTGTTTTCGTAGTCACCATCAGGACCTGGAGTGTCTTTGTGCCACATTGTGACATGCAGGTCAGGTGGTGACATCTTTTGTTCAGGTTGTTTCAGCAAGGTATAGTTTGCAGGATGATATCTTTACCCCATCCTGCAGCATCTTCTTCAGAAATGTCAAATGTATAATAATAATGGAATATGGAGTCCTCACTGTCTTCTCTGACCATAGTGACGTCCCCTACACGTTTGACAACTAGTTTCCCTTGTTCTACAATTATGGACAATCCCAATGCTGTTAACCCATCTCGTCCCAGGAGATTTACGGGACACTGCGGCATATTCAGCAATGGCATTGTACACGTCATTCCAAATGGATCTTCCAGTGTTACTGGTTTGGTAATAGGGACGTCTGATGTCTGTCCATTTGCAGAACGAACCCTAAAGGTTTCGCTACTTAATTTATGAACAGGTATGTTGTCATTACATGTAGTTCTGCACGCACCTGTGTCACAAAGAAACACCACTGGTAGTCCATCCAATAACAAAGTCACTTCTGGTTTTGGTACTGGATTTCCCAGTAGTGCACATAAATCCATATCACACTCAGGATCACTCACTGGTGTGGTATTGTGGATTATGGAATCTAGTCATTGTGGATACTGTGGTTGTGGAGGGTTGTTTCCTTGTGGGAAGCCTCCCATTGCTCCCTCTGCTGGTGGTGGTGGACACTGTCTTGCAATATGTCCTTCTCTGCCACAGTTCCAACATATCAGGGGACCACGTGGTGTCCCTCCTTGTCTATTCCGTTGTTGTGGTCGGAATGGCGGCTGAAGTTGTTGTGGCTGTCCACCCTGTCTATTTTGCCATGGCTTTTGTGGTCGTTTCCACTGTTTCTGCTGCCTTAGATTGCCCTGTTGGTAATATATTTCATCATCTCCTTGTGCCACATACACTCCTTTAACACTGTCTCCCTTTTTCTTTTGTTTCAAAACTTCTTCTGCATGGCAGCAGTGAGTGTGTGTTTCTTCCAATGTGCCTGTCGGCAGCCCAATCCAATGTTTCTGTATCCAAGCTTTTATATCTTTGTTAGAGTGTTGGATCAGAGCATTCTTTAATTGTTGTTCATAAACCGGTGTTCCTGGCAAAATGCCACTATGGACCCTAAATACACCTTCAAACCTGTACCGAAACTCTGTCCATGGTTCACCTTCCTTCTGAGTACTGGTCAAGTTTAGTCGTCCGTCAAAGTCATGTTTATTAATCCAGGTCTGCAATTTTTTTGTTGTTTTTGGATTTTTTGCTTCCATAATTTCCAATCGTCAGTTGATAGATTTTTCTTTCTTTTTTAGACGTCTTTCCCCCCATTTTTATTATTCTTTGTTATAATTTGGACTTCAGACGGGGGCACACCTAGGGTGTTCTAAATCTGAAGTTTTCACTTTCTTGGACGTGACAATTAATATTCCGTCGTGTGGTTGATTCCTTTCACCTCCCCGTAGGAAGCGGAATCACTTGCCTCTGCTTCCACACACGGTTGTCACTCCCTTGTCCAAAGTATTACACTTTCACACTTTTATTCTCTAACCAGTATTTCCTTTACATATTAAAACAGAGGAGTCCGTACCCTCCTTCGGAATTTAACTACGTGCGTTTCTCGCTACCGTAGAGGAGTCCGCCCTCCTCGAGGAGCTTAACTGTGTTTCATTAACAGACGATTCCACGCCATCGCTTACGGAGTTTAACTGTTTTATGTGATCTGATCACCACTCATTCAGTACTTTTACAAAGAAATTCTACTCACTGACTCGACTTCCTGCCTGTCTTCTTCGGGAAAATCTCGTCAACCAGACGATGCCAACGGCGGTCGACAATTGCAGACACGATCAATCGATCGGACCTTGGCCAAGGATTTACGTCTGGACTTGACGACCTCCGCCGGACACCTCCGGTGTTGTTGAGATCCCGGACGAGCCCCCAGTCAATGTTGGGTATTTTCTCCTCCAAACATTCTTAAAACCTTTAACAAGACAAACAGAGTCAAGAACACCAGTGAGACAGAATATCAATTGAAGCTCGCGAGGAGTGCAGACAGTCCGTACACGTAGTACCACTGTGAGCACTGAGGACTGCTGCATTCTCACTCTTTTTATTAGGAGAAGCCCTACCCACATTGTGAAACTTGTCCTAAGGGTGGGGGAAACATCGCATGACAAGTTTCCTCCCGTAATACAAAACATCTCATGGCACGTATGCCAATGATTGCAGCTGCGTGGAGAAACAGTTTAGTTTCCTTTTGTTTAGTCTATCAGTGGCGGTCAGCACATCCTGTTCTTTGTGGTTGACCCAGCCGTTAGTTGGGTGTCGGCTGCACATCTTGTTCTTGCAGGCTTGTCTGGTTGCACTTATCATCTGTTCTGCATCTGCTGTTCCTGCTTGCACAGCACTTGCACAGCATAAGGTCATAAAATCACAACAGCCAAAATAACAGTGTCACAGATACCACACAGCAGGCCTGTACAATTAAATGAAGAAAGAGTAAGGTACAAATGTTTAACAGTGATAACTTATATACACTATACAAAATCTTTAACAATATGTTTAACCTAATTTTGTTTATTTTCTTCTCAAAGTAATCCAGGAAATCTTGTGCTGTAAAAGGAGAGTGAACTGTAGGTGGTTGTCCATGAATAAGTGTTGCCACCATGTCAAACAAGAACTTTGACTTATGCTTGTTTTTGTTGATCAAACTAGAGTAAATGGTCCGCTTTGTAGCCAATATTGCATGCTTATAGTCCAAGATATCATCACACCATGCGAGGTAGAACACGTCTAATTTTGAACTCTGCCATTTCTGTTCTAGACCTCTAGCCTTATGCTTGAGGTCATGCAAGATACACTGAACCAAGGGACTGTGTTTTGGGGGTGTGTGGTCTTAATATAAGTGGCGCAATCATGTTGAGTGTATTTTTGAACACAATGAATTTAAACTATTCACAAGACTGTCTACTGATTGGGCATTTTCCAAATGTGAAGCTAAGATATCAGGCAGTCTCGCTTTGAGTTCAGCCGTTGTTGAGGAGTTGATGCATCGCCGTAGTGATAAATAAGGTTGTTGTTCCACTGAACATGGCAGCGAAACTGTAAACCTAATAAGTGAGTGATCAGAGACCATTGATGTAAGAGACATGATGTCAATATTTGTGACAGCAATACCACGTGCGAGAACCAAATCCAGGGTATTTCCTCTAAATGTGCCTCAAATCCTGAATGTATTGCTGAAATCCTAATGCATCCACAATTTCCATAGGTGTTCAGAAATTCACTGCTAAACTGGCTGTAGAGGGTCACATGGGATGGGAGCCCTGTGTTACAAAGCAGAGATGCTTCATTTATGGAACCGCTTCACTCAGCTGCCAGAGAGACAGCTGACCAAAAATAAAAAAAAAAAAAAATCTACAGGATTATTCAATAATTATCCGTGGCCAAAGAATAAACTAATTTATTCAAAAATTTTCAAATTTGAATTACATATACATGAATAACTTGTAGTGCAATTTAAAATTTCTTTAAAATAGATTTTCTCAATTATTACAAAATGCAATGGAAAAATGATATCTGTAAAAAACAAAACTAAGAAATTATATACAATTAAGGAGATACCAGACTGAGCCTTACATGAAGCTAAATTTGTCTAGGAAACAGTGGTCCCTTTGTGCCAGATAGATCTGGTAGCTTCCTCTGGCAATGGAAGTGGGCAGGTATAAGGGTCTTTCTAAACAGGAGAGAGTTTGTATTTTTTGTGACCTTGATGTTGTGGAAGATGAGTATCATTTTGTTCTTTATTGTCCTTTGTACTCTGATTTAAGACTTTCTTTATTTCAATGTGTGCAAAAAAAAAAAAAAGTAATGTAGATGCGTTTTGGTTTTCTGAGGAGAAAAACTTGAGTTGGATTTTTGAAAAAGAAACACTTGCTTTTTCTGTTTTTGTCTGTAAAGCCTGGGAAAGGAGGCAACATGTGTTGTACCCTGTTATATCCTGAAATTGTATTGCATTGTGGAACTTATGACATGTATGTGGTTATTTTGTATTGTATATGAGTGTCTTATAAGTCCATGCGGCCTGGGCACCACTGGTGCATGCACTTTAATAAAACAATCATCATCAATCAATCAATCAATCAATCAATCATTTGCAGAGGGGATCAGAAGGCTTATGTATATGAATGTGAAGTCCACCAATATCAGAATGTTATCTTCACTAGTCTACAAGTTAGAGATGAACTCACCAAATTCATCTAAGAATTCAGAGTATGGGGCAGGGGGCCTATATACAGTGACAAAGTAATACGGCTGATTTTTATTCTTCTGACCTTGGAAATACGTAGTGTCATGGGCAGAGTGGAGAATCAGATATTCAAATGAGTTATATGAGCTAAACCTGTACATAGCAGACAGAAAATATTTGATATTGCTGGAATAGCCAATGGGCCATCCTCAATTTCAGCATCATCCAAGGTGTGACAGCTGCATAAGTGCCAAATAATCACTTTTACAGACATTTGTCTTTTGACAAGTCAGAGGTTGGAAACAAGAACATTTCCAGTTCACTAGGATCATCCACTTATGCCATCTGTTACCACATGCACCATACTGTGGAACCACCCATTGTCCTGGATAGCAATCACATAGGCAGGCAACAGATTAATCAGGTAGGTGAGACTTTTTCCACAGTCACTGGGATCCTCAGGTATGCATGCTGGATTGTGCACAGAGAAATGCACTGCATGGGTAAAATGGCAGAGCAGTTGTTCCTTCACAATATAAGTAATTAGGACTCCTTTAACTGGTTCAGTCAGTCCTTGTCCTCCCACCCTCTCCCTCACTGCAGCCATCTCTTTCCTTCTTCCCTGAGCATACCCCCCCAGACATTGCAGCAACAGCCCCATCCTCCTCCTCCCCCACCTCAACACAACCTCCCCCATACATCCCTAGTACTGGGCACAGCTAACCAAAAAGTTAGCTTCGATAACAGCTAATCAGCTAACTGAAAAGTTATGTTTTATAGAGCTAAACCGATAAATCACCCAAAAATTTATCGGATGCTACAGCTAACCGATAACTGATAACTTTCAGTATTGTCTCCGGTACACTCTCAGCTACTAACAAGCCGATTTTGAGTGTTAACACCACAATCACAAACCCAAACAATGAGTCACCACTTCTGTCTTTGTGCACCCTGCCCACTGATGGAAGCTCCTGTTTTCTATGTATTTTGCAGCAGTGAAGCAGTTGAGAGGCACTAAGCTCAACTCTACCCCAGCAAAAGGAGGCTGACTGCCAGGCTGCCACAAAAAAGTAATTATTCCTTAACAGCAGTTCCACCGTGAGGCAGAGGTCTTGGAAAATAAAGTGGTTTTGACTTATAGTTTTGATTTATAAATCAAATTAATCTGGATAGAATAACTCCATTAATGATAATTCTGTCATTTTTACAAAGTTAAAATGTAGCACATACTGTATCTTTTAATTTTACATAATGCACTAATTCTGAAGTTTTGTAACAAACACAGACAGATGCCAAAGGGATTATGGGTAAAATGAGTCTCCGCTAACACTGATTGGTTGACTCATTCATTCTATGTAAAAACCAACACGTTAATGTGATGTGTGTGTTGGTGTTTACATATGTGTGCTTTTGTAAAATATGCCATTTTATTCATATGTAAAAAAAAAAAGCCATTTGCAAAAGCCAAAAGTCAAATTGTGATTAGACAACCGTCTGATATAATGCATAGAAAATGCATAGAACACTGCCATCTACTGGCTTCCAGATGCTCAGATGCTAACCCATAATCCTTTGTGCAACAGAGAGTTGCTGCGGTTTAAACAGCACAGTGGCTGGGTTAAGGCACTGTGCTTACGACGACAGTTGTACATTGTAAATTGTAAATGAACATTATAAGATTATGGGATATCTCAGTACTTAGGGTGAATACTGCCATGAACACTACTGGCCAGGAGACGATAGTAGAAACCCTGAAAACTTGCTAAAACAAATATTCCAAATAAATTATCTGTCTGCTATATTTAAGATGCGTGGAATTTAATAAATGCAAACCAAATTTCAGACATCTTATACTGTACATATTACTCTGGAACAAAGATGACAAACAGTAAAGAACAATAAAGTAGGACATTATAGAGCAAACAGGAAGCGATTGCAATTCACAGTGATTCCAACTTAATAAATAGGGAAGCAACCTGAGCTTCTTCTGGCATTTTTACATAAAACAAACACATTAAAAACATCTATAAACCCAGAGAATGTATTCACAAGAGTTTTAGGCACAATATACAACACGTTTAATGCTGTTGTCCATGTGGAGCCTGAACAGAGCGTCTCAAATCAGTTTCACCTATCGTGAACTTTTACCCATAATGCACTGTGGAGACAGCACGCCCACACTAAAACCTTCAAAATTAGTGCATTACTTTAAAACTCAGACATATAGCTGATATTTTCACTTGATAAAACTTCAGACGTGATGTTAATTTAAATAACTTGTCCAAAATAATTTTGGTTAAAAATTTAACCATAAGTTAAAACTGTATGCCTCTGGATGACTTGGGTGATATTGCCAGCAAGTTAGTATGGTGTCAAGAGAAATTAGCTTTTTTTCTCTCGTTTTCTTTTTCTTCTGTCACTAGTTTTTTGACTGCCGAGGATAGAGTGGTTTCTCCTGAAACTGGCTCTCCTGTCTCTGCAGAGAATAAAACTGTACATCTGCTACAAAACATTTAACAGGTAGGCACTAAAATCTTTGATATCAGACTTCACAAATATGTTAGCGGTCTAAAAATGATCAGACCAAAATTTATTGGAAGATAATTGGTCCGCTGATGGTTTTCAAAGTTAACTGAAATGCTAATCCGATAATGAAAACATTAGCTTCGATAATTGGCAGATTATCGGAACTGTCCCACCACTGTAGAACAATGTGGACCAGATCAGAGGACAGCTGAGGAACCTTCATCCCAGGAAAACTGCAGGGCCAGACAAGGTCCCTGACTACTGAAGACCTGCGTGAGAGGTCTGGGAGAACCGCTACAACATATCTTCAACCTTACCTTGCAGCTAGGGATAGTGCCCACCCTCTGGAAGACATCACACATCTTTCCAGTTAAATGGTAAATGGATTGCATTTATATAGTGTTTTTCCATCTGCATCAGATGCTCAAAGTGCTTTACAAATAATGCCTCACATTCACCCCGATGTCAGGGTGCTGCCATGCAAGGCGCTCACTACACTGGGAGCAACTAGGGCAGGGGTGGCCGAGTTCGGTCCTCGAAGCCACCTTCCTGACACTCTTAGTTGTCTTCCTGCTCCAACACACCTGTATCCAATGAAAGGCTCATGAAAAAGTATGCTAACGAGTCTTTCATTGGATTCAGGTGTGTTGGAGCATGGAGACAACTAAGAGTGTCAGGAAGGTGGCTCTCGAGGACCGAACTTGGCGACCCCTGAACTAGGGGATTAAGGACCTTGCCCAAGGGACCTTAGTGATTTTCCGGTCAGGCTGGGATTTGAACCAAGGATCCTCTGGTCTCAAGCCCATCACCTTCCCTAAGTGAGCGTGATGTGGCGTCACACCACTCATGCTCGCAATGTGTTCATGTGCATGCACATGAGTGTGCACGAAACCATCGTTGCGGGAATGTTCCTGCCAGTCTGACAATCTGTCCTTCCTGACAGCGGCTGGAATTTGTCGCAGTTCTGTTGGGGAAAGTTTAGTGACACGGACCGACAACAGGGGGCGCAAATGAACGGACAATGAAAGAGTCAAATATGAACACTTTACTGTTGTGAATGAGCACAACACAGAGGAATGTGAAATGTTACAGTCAATCACAAGGGTGACGTGTGGGCAGGCTCGAGGATAGAAGATGTCTGTCCTGAGATGAACCGGAACCACACGATTTCCTCCGCCACCGAACCCGGAGAATACTGGAGCCGCCAAGTCCCAAGTCCCCAGGTGGCCACTGTCTTCGAAGGTCGGATCTGGTACTGCTGGCAGGGAGCAGAGACAATAAGATATGGGTGTGTGCACACCCAGTAGCAACAACGGTGGGAATGCCACCTCCACCTCTAACACACACTCGTGCAGCTCCTGTCTACCCACATATCTGGTAGAGGTGTGCAGCAGAGCCGTTGCTGGACACACCGATCGCCGGTCTCACAGACACGGAACACTACAGGAAAACGGCTGCAAAAAAGAGTTCAGACTGATACACAGTTCACTTTCAAGGCTGAGAATACTACCTGAACGGTTTGACGATATCTCGGCGATGAGGTGGAGATGACGTCCGGGTTTTATGGAGTGAGATGATGAAGCATGAATGAGTGACAGCTGTCAGGAGATAATGAGTGACAGCTGTCACCCCCGGCTGTGTCCGTGGTGGCAGTGCCCTCTCGTGCCTGAAGCCCGCATTTCAGGCAGGGCGCCCTCTGGTGGTGGGCCAGCAGTACCTCCTCTTCTGGCGGCCCACACAACAGGACCCCCCCCCTCAACAGGCGCCTCCTGGCACCCGACCAGGCTTATCGGGGTGTCGACAGTAGAAATCGGCCAGGAGGGCCGGATCCAGGATGAAGCTCCTCTTCACCCAGGAGCGTTCTTCGGGTCCATACCCCTCCCAGTCCACCAGATATTGGAACCCCCGGCCCATTCGACGGACGTCCAGGAGCCGGCGCACTGTCCAAGCCGGCTCCCCGTCAATGATCCGGGCAGGAGGTGGTGCCGGACCGGGAGCACAGAGGGGTGAGGTGAGGTGCGGTTTGATCCTGGAGATGTGGAACACCGGGTGGATCCGCAGTGAAGCTCCAGCTCCCAGCTTCACTGCGGCAGGGCTAAGGACCTTGAGGATGCGGAAGGGTCCGATGAACCTGTCCATTAGTTTCGGCGACTGTACCTGAAGCAGGATGTCCTTTGTCGACAACCACACCTCCTGCCCAGGCTGGTATGCAGGGGCCGGGGACCGCCGGCGGTCTGCATGGGTCTTTTCCCTCGTTTGGGCCTTCAACAAGGCAGAACGGGCGGTGTGCCACACCCGACGGCACCTCCGAAGGTGGGCCCGGACCAAGGGCACACCGACCTCTCCCTCAACCACAGGAAATAATGGGGGCTGGTACCCCAAACACACCTCAAACGGGGAGAGGCCGGTGGCAGAAGACACCTGGCTGTTATGCGCATACTCGATCCAGGCCAGGTGGTTGCTCCAGGCCGTCGGGTGCGTGGATGTCATACAGCGGAGGGTCTGTTCCAACTCCTGGTTGGCCCATTCTGCCTGTATGTGCTCTTTTGAGCTGCAGAGAAAACACTCCCCGCGGACCAGCCTCCTCATTCTGTCAGCTGTTCTCATTTTGGCCCTGTGCGTTTCCCTAGCAACGTCAGCAGGGGGAGCTGTTGCCCCACGGAGCACTGCGGCTGTGGAGCGTGGGGAGGGCGGAACCTTTTTGAACCCGGAAGGGAGAGGGATGGCGCGTGCCCGGCCACGTCCTTTGTCTTGCTCCCGACGGCGTTCCTCCAACCGATTGTCTAACCGTATAGAGATCGATAAGCCCATCTAAATCCCGCGGTTCTTCCTTAGCTACCAGGTGCTCCTTCAGGACCGACGACAGTCCGTTTATGAAGGCGGCGCGGAGCGCAACGTTATTCCAGCCGGACCTTGCAGCCGCGATGCGGAAGTCGACTGCATATTCGGCTGCATGCCGGCGCCCCTATCGCATTGACAGCAGCACTGTTGAAGCGGTCTCTCCTCTGTTAGGGTGATCAAACACTGTTCTGAACTCCCTCACAAACCCAGTATAAGAGGTAAGGAGCCGTGAGTTGTGCTCCCAAAGCGCTGTAGCCCAAGCACGTGCCTCACCACGAAGCAAGTTAATAACATAAACCACCTTGCTGGCGTCAGACGCGTACATCACGGGTCGTTGTGCAAAGACGAGTGAACACTGCATCAGAAAGTCCACGCACGTCTCCACACAACCCCCGTACGGCTCTGGGGGACTTATGTATGCTTCAGGGGATGGTGGGGGGGTTCGTTGAACGACCAGTGAAACGTTAATATCGGGCACAGGGTCGGCAGGAGGAGGAGCTGCAGCAGCGCTCTGATCGCGCGCTTCCACCTGTGCGGTGAGAGCCTCCATCCTGCGATTAAGGATGACGTTTTGCTCGGTCATCAAATCCAGCCGAGCGGTAAAGGCAGTGAGGATTTGCTGCAACTCACCGAGCACGCCTCCTGCAGACGCCTGTGCACCCTGCTCTTCCATTGGCTGTCCAACAGATGGGTGACGCCCCTCGGGATCCATGACGCTGGCCGAGATATCCTGTTGGGGAAAGTGTAGTGACACGGACCCACAACAGGGGACACAAATGAACGGACAATGAAAGAGTCAAATATGAACACTTTACTGTTGTGAATGAGTACAACACAGAGGAATGTGAAATGTTACAGTCAATCACAAGGGTGACGTGTGGGCAGGCTCGAGGATAGAAGACGTCTGTCCTGAGATGAACCGGAACTACACGATTTCCTCCGCCACCGAACCCGGAGAATACTGGAGCTGCCAAGTCCCGAGTCCCCAGGTGGCCACTGTCTTCGAAGGTCGGATCTGGTACTGCTGGCAGGGAGCAGAGATAATAAGATATGGGTGTGTGCACACCCAGTAGCAACAACGGTGGGAATGCCACCTCCACCTCTAACACACACTCGTGCAGCTCCTGTCTACCCACTTATCTGGTAGAGGTGTGCAGCGGAGCCGTTGCTGGACACACCGAACGCCGGTCTCACAGACACGGAACACCACAGGAAAACGGCTGCAAAAAAAAGTTCAGACTGATACACAGTTCACTTTCAAGGCTGAGAATACTACCTGAATGGTTTGACGATATCTCGGCGATGAGGTGGAGATGACGTCCGGGTTTTATGGAGTGAGATGATGAAGCATGAATGAGTGACAGCTGTCAGGAGATAATGAGTGACAGCTGTCACCCCCTGCTGTGTCCATGGCGGCAGCGCCCTCTTGTGTCTGAAGCCCGCACTTCAGGCTGGGCGCCCTCTGGTGGTGGGCCAGCAGTACCTCCTCTTCTGGCGGCCCACACAACAAGTTCACTAATTCAGGGTTTTTTTATGCTGGTCTCTGCTTTTTTTGCCCAACTTCGTGTTATGTGTGAAGGGCCCATAAAACCTGTTCAACCGTCCAACGTTGTGGTTCTCTACACTGGGGTCTTTGACTAGAAACATCGCATGTTACTGTGTTGAGTTTTTGTAGAACAATTGGAACAATTGGAAATCCATAACAGGTATGGTTAAGGTGTTGGGCTTGAGACCAGAAGGTCCTCGGTTCAACTCCCCACCTGCCTGGAAACTCACGAATGCCCTATCACTCCCGGTGTGTAGTGAGCACCTTGTATGGCAGCACCCTGACATCGGGGTGAATGAGAGGCATAATTGTAAAGCGCTTTGAGCGTCTGTTGCAGATGGAAAAGCGCTATATAAATGCAGTCCATTTATAACATCTAACTACACATTAGGCATCAGTGTCCAGCATATTAAAAACAGAAACTACCACATGATGTCAGTGCGGGAATATAGTTTTTCCTAAAATAAGTGAATTGCTTTAACTCACCCAATAGCAGGGGTGGTGGCAAAGCTGTTAGGTATGCGTGCTTGGTTCAATTTCAATTTCTTTCATTTATGTAGCACCAAATCACAACAAAGCTGCCTCAAGGTGCTTCACACGAGTAGGGTCTAACCTTACCAACCCCTAGAGCAAGCACAGTAGGCGGCAGTAGTAAGGAAAACTCCTTCCAGTGATATTGGGGAAGAAACTTCAAGGGGCGACCCTCTGCTTCGGCCATTCTCACAGGTACAAGGTTTTTTACAAAGAGTGTGCAATGTTGCTAATTCAAGGCCACTCCTGGCCATTCTCAATGCAAAGTGGAGCTGCATCAGGAAGGGCATCCAGCGTAAAACATGTGGCTCCACCTTAGATCTGCTGTGGCAACCCGGAGTGAAAACAAGGGAGAAGCAGAAGGAACTTAATTACTTAGGTCTTGGACTTAAATTCCATCAATCATTCAGGGATAGAAATATTTTGGTACTGTATGGTCAGCCTTTCTGGATAAGTCAGTTCTAAAAAACTGAGTGAGAGAAGGACATTTGTGAGGGAAGCCACCAAGACACCCAGACAACTCTGAAGAGGTGATTGGCTTTGGTAGAAGCTGGGGATTGTGAAACTTCTGTCACTCACAAACATGTTATTTTCTGCACAGGGATTGAACATGTAACCCCAGTGGTCAATGTTTTCCATTGTGAAACAGATTTTAATTTTGGAAACACTTTTCATGTGAAACGTATAACTCTGGAGAAAAATACAAATATGTGTATGAGGGGTAGGGTGCCCTGCCTTATTTGTGGGCCACTCTGAGGCTTTTAAGTTGAAAATCCCTGAAATGTTCTGAAACACGTCATGTCACTGCAGAGCCTTTTCAGGTAAATAAATGGGGGGAAATTTTACTTTATTTTTGTTTTTCTGTCTAAAGTTAGACAGGACATACAAATCTTATTCTGCTGAGGGTGAGATCTTTTTTGACCACACATTATGAGCTCGTCACACAGGAGTCCTGTGCTTGTTTCCAGTGTGGAAGGTTTCCGGTTCAAGACCACTCCTGCCCATTCTCCGTGTAATGTGGAGGAAGGACATCTGAAACAAATCTTCTGCAAAATGCAGATCCACCTCAGATCTGCTGTGGCGACCCCGAGTGAATTACGAGAGAAGCCAACATGACCTCCTTACAAATATTAGATAGTTGTTAACTGTTTATTGTCATAGAAACAAGTCCTTGTGGGATTTGTTTCTATGACAGTAGCTCTTTTCAGTTTTAAGAATGGTCTGAGGTGAATCGTGTCTTTTCAGCACTTTAGCAACAGAAAATACAGAAATAAATAAATAATGACATAAAGGTATATGGGCACACTATGAAAACACCGTGGACTCAGTCCACGTGCCTCTTGAGCTACAGAAAACGGATGTGGTGCCAAGTTTACGGTCATTATTCTGAGCTGCTGTTATACAAACCTATTTAATTTTTTAGATGCAAACACAGTTTCACGGTAAAATGCTTCAAAATCTTGGACCTCCATTGAAAGCTTGATACTGTTCTTTTACTAGCTGGACTCTTATTTGCTACAAATGATCACATGTTGTTGGGTCTGCAACCTGTTTTAAAGAACAGGGTGCAGACTGCCCTACTGCCCGCTCCTACTCTCCTCCTCTGTGCAGAGCATAAAATATATTTGCATCTCTCTGACTGGTTTCTTTACAGTGTCTGTGCCTCTCATTTCTTTAAAACAGGGTGCAGAACCAACACATGTTAATTTTCATTTAGTCAGTGGGTGTGGTGTGTTGTACTTTTGTTTTGATAATGGTGGCTGTGTTGGATGGATTGTTCAAGATAAGTTTAAGCTTCTAATCTTGGACCATTGATGTGACATTGTTGGACAAACAGTGTGTCCATGCAGAAAATGATTTCATTGCTGGTCGTGTCTGCGTTACATGGAATCAGGAAGTCAACAATCATCATGTTTTATTACATGTTATCTGTGTCTTCTATTTAAAAAAAAAAAAGAGTTGAACAGTCACAAAAGGACTTTTTAATACCTGGGAATTTTATTTCAGAATTCACCAGAATACACTATTTTAAAGTCATTTCTCTTCTCCCTGCAGAACCTTCCCTCATATCCAGTACTGACTTTTCCATTTCCGTTTCAGTTTGTTTTTTTCTTTTTTTTTCTGTAACCACCTCCTGAATCTTCGTTCTCATGAAAATATATCACTTTAATTTTGTTGCACTTTAAGAGCTACGATACAAAGTGAAGATGTTCCTGCAGTCAGTTTGTGTTAATTTTCCTGATGAGGTAAAAGGGTCCACTGTGGTTTGGAAATCACTTGTTGTTAAAGTGCGCAGGACCACCCATCGTGTCCGGGACTCCACAGCAGCTACAAATGTGACATTTTCTAAATGACTTTAGAAAAAGCCTTTAGAGTCCTTCCACTCGCATCTCCCTGAGAACGTGTACGTATTCCAACTTTATCCAGTCTGATTAATGTTTTCCTGCCGAGCCGCCCCCGTTGGGCTATTTGTGTGGCGGCTCCATCACAGTGTTGGTGGATCGATCTGGTTCAGTGTGGAATCATGAACGGTCTGTTTCCCCTGATCCCTCTGCAGTCATGTCATCACACCAACCTTCACTGGGGACAGTCTGCCCGGCAGGAACAAGAGCCCCGTCCCTGCAGTTTTCTTCCCTGATGATGGCGAGCATTCAGCAGTTGGAACATGTGTGGTGCTGTGATTCTCTTGAAATGAATGATGTTTTGATGATGAGTTAGCCACTGATCAAAACCTGCTGATTTTGGTCACGTTTGCCTTTATCATGTTGTGAGTGATTATTCCTCTGTCTGATGTGGTGTGATTATCCATGTGTGTAAAATTGCACATTTTGATCCCAGCACTGACAGAGCAGAGACATGACTGTGATCAGGATTTTTATGATGGGACAGACACATGAAACTGCCCCCCCACCACCACCATGTGGTACATGTCTGAACCCTGATGTTGGAAGCCAATCTCATTACATTTTGTGATGACATCACAAAATGTAAATCTATTAGTTTGCGATACCTTCACGAAAATATGGCACTTTTTGTGATGAGAGCACAAATGAATTTTGTGACAGTATTATTAGATTAGATTAGATTACATTAGATATAACTTTATTGATCGTGTGGGAAGACTCCCTCTGGGAAATTGAGGTTCCAGCAGCATTGTGTAGCAGCACACAGGGTAAGAAGCACACAGAGTATCAAACGTAGAAGTAAAAAAAAAAAATTGCAAAATGTAAATATAAATACCAGAAATACTACTCACTACTGTCTTACTGGCTGCTACTGTTCCTCTCTTCCCCGTCCCCTGTCTTCTGTCTTCCTGTTACTCCTGTCAGGAGTTGTACAGTCTGATGGTCTGAGGGACAAAGGAGTTTTTCAGTCTGTTGGTCCTGAACTTGGGAAGGAGCAGTCTGGGGCTGAAGAGGCTCCTCTGGTTGCTGATGACTGTGTACAGAGGCTGACTGGCATGAAATGCGGGGTGACTTGGGGGGGGGGGGGGGGGGTCTGTTGGGGTTAGGGTTAGGGGAAGGGGTAGGGTTAGAAATAGTCAAATCAAATAAAATAAAAAAACTCATCTTGAAAATGTGACTAATTTTTTGATAGGAGTATGAATAAAGAACATGAGACTGGGCTGGATGTTGCTGAATTTGATGCGTGTGAAGGCTCAGCGCACCAGAGATGAAGATGGTCTTTTTTGCTGCGTGTATCCTGTCAGTGTTTCATCCTGATATCAGTACCAGTTGAAATTGTGTTACAACTGTATTTCTTCACTGACACTGAACAGGAGTTTGCACTCAGCTGCTTTTCTTTTAACTTGTGGCAGTAATTACTCATGGAAGAATCTTTATGTAGATCTATTCTAATTTCCCTGAATAATTGTCATTACAATTTGACACTAAGCTGTCCATCAAGCCCACAGCACAGCCACCTGCAGCCACCCCCCCACCCCCAGTCCTTTTAAAGACACGTCTTCTCAGCCCCAGTCATGCAAATCAGCCACAGGCCAGCACTGAGCTATTTAAATATATTTTAATGAAATTGAAATGTATTGAGATGAGCAGTTCTGGTGCTTGTGAGCTAAATCACAGTGATTGCTGTGTGTGTGTGTGTGTGTGTGTGTGTGTGTGTGTGTGTGTGTGTGTGTGTGTGTGTGTGTGTGTGTGTGTGTGTGTGTGTGTGTGTGTGCATTCACCTGGAACTATCTGACAGACTTTCATTAGACGGCCTCACGGCGCCTGGTGACATCCTGAATGCTGAGATCACAAACCTGCTCAGCACAGATACGTTATTACGACACAGCTAATGTACCTTAGACAACAATGATAATTCTGACATTCAGTTCACATTCCTTTGTTGACTTTGTTGAAGACCACCTAAAACTGACACATTTGGAAGGAACGTGGAACTGAAGAGTTCAGCCTTTGTTCAGCAATCACAGTACTGCATGTTTATGGTTCTCCAAATGAGAACTCAGTGCATGGTCTAAAGTGCACACGTGTAATGTCCAGCTCCAATTTGGTATTTCCATGGTTTGTAATCTGAGAATAAAGTATAGTCCAGGGTTCAAAGAGGTTGTTTTTGTGTCTTAATGAATCATGATGTATTTTGAGCATGAAATAAACATGTGATTCTCCAAAGTGCCAAAGCCAGTGCTTTGCTCTTTTGATACGAAGATTGAAATTAGAAGTTAAGAGATCTGCATGTAATATATCAAAGTGCATGAATGGAGAGCAGCCACCAAAGCTTGCAGAGGGGAAGCTGTGAAACAGGAAGCTGAAGTTTTACAGTATTTCCACTGAGTGCACAAGTAGGGTGCACACATCGTGAACCCACAAAATTTATGTGGCGCACAATTGATGTGGTTTACAAATGTAGAAATATAATAGAGAAACTGCCACACTTCATTTAACGACAAGTAGATTACTAATTAAAGAACTTGGATACTGGTTGTGAAAATGATAACTGTGTGAGTAGAGACGACTTGTGACACGAGTAGGGATGGGTATTGATAAGATTTTATCTATCGATGCCATTATTGATTCTGCTTATCGATCCGATTCCTTATTGATTCCCTTATCGATACCTCTTGTGAATTTTGTACTAAAAGTAGGCTTTACAGGTTTTCAATGTATTTCATTGAGTCTTAAAGTAAATAAATATGAAATTGGTCACTGTATCCTTGATCTCTGGACATAAATAAAAATAAACAAAACAGTGTTTCGCTTTGAAGTTATTACTTCCGACTGGATTCTATCGTTCTAACTTGACTCGTCAGAGAGCCGCGCAGCGTTTGGAGCTGTGTGAACAGAACGGAGGACGATTCTCGTTTCTTTCTCCCAGCAAGACAGGAGTCCCAGTTAGTGACTTTAATCTGCACAAAAATGACTCACAATTTCACATATTCAGGGATGAAAGTGGTGAAAAACAAAAAAGCTGAAACCCAAAATTACCCCCCAACACCACCTGCATGAAAATGTTTGAATTCCAGAACCTCTGAAATGCAATCTGGGACTATTCCAGACAATAAACTGCAGTGAGTGCAGCATCCATTTAGTGAGAAAAAAACCCAACTTTCCTTATTCAGATTCATTCCAGTAGTATTCTGCTCTTACTAGAATGCAGCAGTTTTCTAGTTTGTCAGATAGTTCTGGAGGAAATCACTGAAGAAATTAACAAATTGAAAATATGGTTTGACCAAAACAAACTGTCATTAAACTTAAATAAGACAGGGATGAAATGGAGGTGTGAGAGTCACTAGGTGTTCACAAGAAACACTTATTTATTTCTGTATGTATGTATTTATTTACGAGTATGTATGTTCATTGTTAGTTGCTTTTATATTTTCTGTTGTGTTTCTCTTCAGGTTCTTTTTGTCTCTTTCTCTAAAATTGTATATAATCATTAGATTATTAATATATAAACAAAAATAAATTGAATAAATATTACAATTTAAAAACAAATGCACCCGAACATGATGACGGCTGCAACTGCTTAATGCTAACTTTTAACATTGAAAATGCCATAGACATGCTAACATGTTAGCATCACTCCCGTTTTTAAGTTATAAAATACATCTGTCAACTGTTTCAGAAGATCAAAACAGGTTGGTTTAACATAAAAAAGGTAAATAATACTCACAGACATATGCTCTTTAGGGTTTTAGTGGGGGAAAATTAAGCGAAAGAAAGAAAGAATAAACGAAGCAATAGATCAAAGCATTGCTTCAATCTGTGAACCACTGCTTTGATTGGTTCAAGGTTCAAAGCAAAGCCACGCTGCAGAAAAGTTGATTACAGACCCACTGCAGGGTCTGTAATCAATGTAGAGAAATGATCATTTTCCTGACAAACACCCCCAAAAACAATGGCCACTCTGAAGGACCGATAACAGAATCGTTAAGCAAAAAGCTTATTGATGTCGGTGGATCAAATAATTTCTTAACGATACCTGAAAGGAACTGGTTCTCGATACCCATCTGTAGACACAAGCACTGCACCTCACACTGTTTTGTACTGGGTGGAAGATCAAGCTGGAATTTTATGTTTCTCGTCCTTCTTCAAAATGTTTTCTGGTCCTTCTTCATAATGTTTTCTGGTCCTTCTTCAAAATGTTTTCTGGTCCTTCTTCATAATGTTTTCTGGTCCTTCTTCAAAATGTTTTCTGGTCCTTCTTCAAAATGTTTTCTGGTCCTTCTTCATAATGTTTTCTGGTCCTTCTTCAAAATGTTTTCTGGTCCTTCTTCATGATGTTTTCTGGTCCTTCTTCATGATGTTTTCTGGTCCTTCTTCATAATGTTTTCTGGTCCTTCTTCAAAATGTTTTCTGGTCCTTCTTCATGATGTTTTCTGGTCCTTCTTCAAAATGTTTTCTGGTCCTTCTTCATAATGTTTTCTGGTCCTTCTTCAAAATGTTTTCTGGTCCTTCTTCATAATGTTTTCTGGTCCTTCTTCAAAATGTTTTCTGGTCCTTCTTCATAATGTTTTCTGGTCCTTCTTCAAAATGTTTTCTGGTCCTTCTTCATAATGTTTTCTGGTCCTTCTTCAAAATGTTTTCTGGTCCTTCTTCATAATGTTTTCTGGTCCTTCTTCATAATGTTTTCTGGTCCTTCTTCATAATGTTTTCTGGTCCTTCTTCATAATGTTTTCTGGTCCTTCTTCAAAATGTTTTCTGGTCCTTCTTCATAATGTTTTCTGGTCCTTCTTCAAAATGTTTTCTGGTCCTTCTTCAAAATGTTTTCTGGTCCTTCTTCATAATGTTTTCTGGTCCTTCTTCAAAATGTTTTCTGGTCCTTCTTCAAAATGTTTTCTGGTCCTTCTTCATAATGTTTTCTGGTCCTTCTTTAAAATGTTTTCTGGTCCTTCTTCATAATGTTTTCTGGTCCTTCTTCAAAATGTTTTCTGGTCCTTCTTCATAATGTTTTCTGGTCCTTCTTCATAATGTTTTCTGGTCCTTCTTCAAAATGTTTTCTGGTCCTTCTTCATAATGTTTTCTGGTCCTTCTTCAAAATGTTTTCTGGTCCTTCTTCATAATGTTTTCTGGTCCTTCTTCATAATGTTTTCTGGTCCTTCTTCAAAATGTTTTCTGGTCCTTCTTCATAATGTTTTCTGGTCCTTCTTCAAAATGTTTTCTGGTCCTTCTTCATAATGTTTTCTGGTCCTTCTTCATAATGTTTTCTGGTCCTTCTTCAAAATGTTTTCTGGTCCTTCTTTATAATGTTTTCTGGTCCTTCTTCATAATGTTTTCTGGTCCTTCTTCAAAATGTTTTCTGGTCCTTCTTCATAATGTTTTCTGGTCCTTCTTCATAATGTTTTCTGGTCCTTCTTCAAAATGTTTTCTGGTCCTTCTTCATAATGTTTTCTGGTCTTTCTTCATAATGTTTTCTGGTCCTTCTTCATAATGTTTTCTGGTCTTTCTTCATAATGTTTTCTGGTCCTTCTTCATAATGTTTTCTGGTCCTTCTTCAAAATGTTTTCTGGTCCTTCTTCATAATGTTTTCTGGTCCTTCTTCAAAATGTTTTCTAGTTCTTCTTTGATATGTTTTCTGGGTTCCATTCAACATGCTTTCTGGACATGTTCTCTGGGCCTCTTTGATGTATTTTATGGTCCTAGTTTACATATTTTTTGGTTCCTTTACAATGTATCACATTCATTTGACCTAAGGGGACCGACCATAGGGGCTGGGCTACTGCATTGTTGATCAGTGATTGATTATAAGTGATTAGTTTCACCCATTCCCATCTCATTTTAGGGTTATTATAATGTCTGCCACAGTATCTTTTTTTGTTATGAGCAGAGATTTTTTGCAGCCAAAAAATGGGAGTGAGGGGGTGGGGGGCAGAAACAACAGATACAAGCTAAAGTTGCTGATGAATAGTCTTAATTTAAAAACTGAATAAAAGACTAATGCCAGCCAGCATGTAGACATGTCTGTGATATGTGGGAAGTAAAATAATAATAATCATAATAATAATAATTAATGTATTTCCATGACAAATTTGTAGTTTAAAATCTTAAAATCCACTTCTTAGAAGTACATTAAAACAATTCATCCAGTTTGAAATGATGCAGTGGCTGATGCTGGTTTGGGTCTTTCTCTGTGTCTCTCTGTCTCTCATTTCCATCAGTTTATAAGACACAGTTTGTTACTTTGTGTTTGATCTGTGTGGAGAAGGCTGTTCTCAAAAACTGAGGGACCATGCAACGGAAAGCCTGAAAGACAGCTGCTTCGTCCCAGATAACTGGCAAAAATGAATGAATGAATGAATGAAGGTAATCTTTTAGACAGTACTGTATATTGTACATTTTCAGGGTGCGGGGTGTCTTCTCTACCGGAGTGAGGTCTGCAGGGTGCAGGCACATCTCCTCTAATCACTTTTACCTTGGACATGATTATTTATGAGAGACAAACCACTGCTGGATACATTTTAAAGCTTGGCTTGTAATTGTGTTTGCGGTTTGAAAATGGCTGCCAGCTAGATTAAATTTAAAAGTCAAATGGTTTTTGTTGTGTAATATAAGTGAAGTGAAATGCTTGTGTGTTTACAGTTTAGCAGACCAACACCAAACATGTCTTGAACTTTTAATGGAATATGTGTTAGAGTTGGTGTGACTGTCAGGTGCATTGTTGGTTCTGGCCCTGCCACGGGAAGATTAAAGGTGTGTTGTGTCTGTTTGAAAGTTGCTGTGTTTGTCCTCTAGACCACACAATCAGCCGTACTAAGTAATGAGCCCCGGGCAAATTAAGCAGCTTGATTAACTCTGCGCTATACGTCGTCTTTTCACAAATGTTGTCTGTCTTGGCTCTAATGGAGTCTCCAAAGAGTTTATGGTGAGTGTTGCCTAAAGCACAGAGAGGCTGCTGCACAGACACGATACCAGCGCTGAACACCACTTAATGGTTGGGAAGGCGAACTCGTTTCGTCACATCTGCAGCTTCTGTGCTTAATGATGATTACACCATCACTGCTGGCCTCACTGCCGGCCTCAAAGCTGTGCACAGCCACCTGTCCGGGACACAACATACACACTCAGTTCACATCATTACCTCTCTAATACTTTACATTTAACTCTGCGGTTCGGTGTTACTGACTCATTCTTACACCAGTTCATGACTCTTGATGTTATCCTGCTAATTCAATCATACACATGGATGAAAACCAAACCTTCTGAGTGGTGGAAATGGCTCTAGAAAATGAGTCCATTTGCCATTCAGTAAGATCTCTATGGGCAGACTGACTCTATATGGTTCACACACATTTAGTCTTCACCAAGGAATAACAAGTACACAATTTGAATAATAGTCCAACAGGTTTACCTGCGGACACTTACAATCCAGCCTCAGTGTGACATGGCCTGCACAAAAATGTGTGTTCACCATCCCAGTGTGGTCACTGTGTCCAGTTAAGGGTCAATGAATGAGTACAGAAATGTCAACATTTAAAAATGCTCCGGTCATGTTGAGAAGTAACATGACATTTGTCTGATCATAACGTAAGTCCCTTCAGCTGCTCCTTTGTTTCAGGTCACCAGAGCAGATTCAGGGTGGATCTGCATGTTGATTTGACAAAACATGTATGCCAGATTCTCTTTCTGATGCAGCTCTACATTACGTGGAGAATTGGCAGTGGTGCCTTTGAACTGGGAACCTTCTGCTCTGGAAACCAGTAGACTAACTACTTGACTACCGCCCCTGTATTAATCTCATGATAACACTTCCAAAAAGGTATAGTTTGACTGAATGTTATGGTTATGAGGTGAAAACAGAAAAAAAAAAAGTGGTGACAAAGGTCAGTTTCAGTTTGGACAGGGGTCAAAACTTAAAGTTGCTTCAATTTTGGTAAAAAGTGATGCAGATTGGTTGAGTTAATATGTTTTAAAAAGTTTGCACCATCTGTTATGTTTAGTTACCACATTACCAGGTAACATATGTCGTATGTGAATTGTATCTGTATGTGGTGATCATGTCAAAGTTGTGGAGACATTGACTTCTCTCAACAGTGACATTCATGTCTCTGGCTCCTCCAGACACAGGTGTTTGGAAATGCCAATAACTAGTAGAATGAAGATGTATATGTTTTAGGTGTTGCTACTTCCTGTCTTAATTTAATTTATGGGCATGAGAGTGAACCAGTGAACTAAGCCGGTGACTGGATGTGTTTGATACAGGGTCTCTTCAGAGGATCTTTGGGTATTATTGGAATAAATAAACAGTTATTCACTGACACTTAGTTGATGAGTCTCACTGGGATTTTGAGGCATCAGCTGCAACATTTTGGTCCTGTGGCATGCTTCTTTGCACATGATCCAGGACATAGATCCTTCAGTGTTGAGGGCACCAGCAACTGGAGAGGGTCAAGTGGACACTGACAGTTTATCTGGCTGTGGTAGATATTTGGCAACCTTTGAGAGGTGTGGATGGACTGGATTTGTGTTGTATGGCAAATGTGGTGATTCATGCTATCTATAACATGCTGCAAGACCTGACATGATGTAACGGTCCCAGGCATGATTTTGAACTGGCTCAAGGACTGGAGGTGGTCTTCCAGTATTACATAAGCAGTTCTGGTATGTGTCCAGTCAGTATGAAGACATGTCCACAGCTCCACAATGAAGGAGAAGGTTTGGGAGTAAGTCTGCTGTTTCCTTCCATTGAAGGATGGTGGACATGATGAAGGGGATGAAGAAAGCTGTTTGGATCCTCATCTATTGAAGTTATAAAACTGTCAATATCAGGATTTGGCCCTGATCAGGGTTACATTTTTATTTTTCCCCCTTTCTTCACTCCAACCAGATAAGTGGTTAGACAGGAGCTGCACAAGTGTGTGATTGGAGGTGGAGGTTCTCCCTCCTTTACTGAATACAGACTGTGGGATTACTGAGTGTGCGACCTCACACAGTACCGGGTCTGACTGCTGAAGACAGCGGCCACCTGGGGCGCAGGGCTTGGCAGCTCCGGTGTTCTTCAGCTCCGTTGGCGGTGGAAGCTGTCTGGGATCCGGCTCTTCTCTCGCCAGGCGTCTTCTATCGTCGAGCCTGCCCACACGTCACCTGGTGTATGATTGACAGTCACCATATTGTTATTGTCTGTACGTCGTTGTGCGATTCACAACATTAAATTGTTACTTTTGGCTTATCCATTGTCCGTTCATTTACGCCCCCTATTGTGGGTCCGTGTCACGACACATTCACAACAGGATTTCTCGGCCAGCGTCATGGATCCCGAGGGGCATCAACCATCGCTTGAACAGCCAATGGAAGAGCGAGGTGCACAGGCGCCAGCAGGAGGCGTGTTGGGTGAGCTGCAGCACATCTTAACTGCCTTTACCGCTCGGTTGGACTTAGTTACCGAGCAGAGCAGTGTTCTCAATCGTAGGATGGAGGCTCTCACCGCCCAGGTGGAAGCGCAGGCTCAGGGCGCTGCTGCAGCACCTCCTCCTGCTGACCGTGTGCCAGAATCAGACATTCCGCTGGTCGTTCAACGAACCCCCCCACCTTCCCCTGAAGCATACATAAGCCCTCCGGAGCCGTACGGAGGCTGTGTGGAGATGTGCGTGGACTTCTTGATGCAGTGCTCGCTCGTCTTTTCACAGCGTCCCGTCATGTACACATCAGACGCTAGCCGGGTGGCTTATGTGATCAATTTGCTTCGAGGAGAGGCACGTGCCTGGGCTACGGCGCTTTGGGAGCAGAATTCACGGCTCCTAACGGTTTACACTGAGTTTGTGAGGGAGTTCTGACAGGTGTTCGACCACCCTCATAGAGGCGAGACCGCTTCAAGTGTGCTGCTGTCGATACGGCAGGGGCGTCGGAGTGCAGCGAAGTATGCAGTTGACTTCCGCATTGCGGCAGCGCGAGCCGGCTGGAATGCTGTTGCGCTCCGTGCCGCCTTTGTAAACGGACTGTCTCTGGTCCTTAAGGAGCACCTGGTGGCGAAGGACGAGCCATGGGATTTAGATGGGCTTATCGACCTGGTTATACGGTTAGACAACCGATTAACAGAACACCGACGGGAGCGAGATGAAGGGCGTGGTCAGGCACAAGCCGTCCCTCTTCCTCCCGGGTCCGAAAGGGAGCTGACTTCCCCACGCTCCGCTGCCAGGGCTCTCCACGTGACAACAGCTCCCCCTGCTGATGTTGCTATGGAAGCGAGCAGGGCCAAAAAGCGATCAGAGCAGAGACAAAGGAGGCTGATCCGCGGAGAGTGTTTTCTCTGCAGCTCTACCGAGCACACACAGAGAGAATGCCCCAAACGGTCAAAACAGCAGCACTCGTCCTTAGAGACTGGGCTAAGGGTGTGTCACAACACCCACGTGGGGAAACCCCGACGATCTGCACGAATCCCAGTCACGATCCTGAGTGGGGATCTAACCCTTCACGCCCCAGCACTGGTGGACACGGGGTCGGAGGGGAATCTGCTGGATAGCAGATGGGCAAAGGAGGTTGGGCTCCCTCTAGTGGCCTTACCGTCACCATTGTCGCTGCGGGCGCTAGATGGCACCCTTCTTCCACTAATCACACACCGGACACAGCCAGTGACATTGGTGGTGTCTGGGAATCACAGGGAGGAGATTGTGTTTTATGTAACACCTTCTACCTCCCGAGTGATTTTGGGTTTTCCATGGGTGTTAAAACACAATCGCCGGATTGATTGGCCGTCTGGGGCTGTGGTTCAGTGGAGCGAAACCTGCCACCGGGAGTGTTTAGGATCCTCGGTTCCACCCGGTGTGACAGCTAAGGAGGAGGTTTTAGTCCCCCCCAATCTGGCGGCGGTGCCAGCCGAGTACCATGACCTTGCTGACGTCTTCAGCAAGGATCTGGCACTCACGCTGCCCCCGCACCGTCCGTACGATTGTGCCATTGATTTGATACCGGGCGCTGAGTACCCGTCCAGCAGGCTGTACAACCTCTCACGTCCGGAACGCGAATCAATGGAGACCTACATCCGGGACTCGTTAGCTGCCGGGTTGATCCGGAACTCCACCTCCCCGATGGGTGCTGGTTTCTTTTTTGTGGGCAAGAAGGACAGCGGACTCCGTCCATGCATTGATTACAGAGGGCTGAACGAGATCACGGTTCGCAACCGATACCCGTTACCTCTGTTGGATTCAGTGTTCACGCCCCTGCATGGAGCCCAAATTTTCACGAAATTGGATCTTAGGAATGCTTATCACCTGGTTCGGATCCGGGAGGGAGACGAGTGGAAGACGGCATTTAACACCCCGTTAGGTCACTTTGAGTACCTGGTCATGCCGTTCGGCCTCACCAGTGCGCCCGCGACGTTCCAAGCATTGGTTAATGACGTCTTGCGGGACTTCCTGCATCGGTTTGTCTTCGTATATCTAGATGATATACTCATCTTTTCTCCAGATCCTGAGACCCATGTCAAGCATGTACGTCAGGTCCTACAGCGGTTGTTGGAGAACCGGCTGTTTGTGAAGGGCGAGAAGTGTGAGTTCCACTGCACTTCTTTGTCTTTCCTGGGGTTCATAATCTCCTCCAACTCGGTCGCCCCTGATCCGGCCAAGGTTGCGGCGGTGAGAAAATGGCCCCAACCAACGAACCGTAGGAAACTACAACAGTTCCTCGGTTTTGCAAATTTCTACCGGAGGTTCATCAAGGGCTACAGTCAGGTAGTTAGCCCCCTGACAGCCCTGACCTCCACAAAAGTCCCCTTCACCTGGTCGGATCGGTGCGAAGCCCCGTTTAGGGAGTTGAAATGCCGGTTCTCGACTGCACCAGTTCTGGTGCAGCCCGACCCCAAGCGCCAGTTTGTTGTTGAAGTGGATGCCTCTGACTCAGGGATAGGAGCCGTGCTGTCCCAGAGCGGGGAGTCCGACAAGGTTCTCCATCCATGTGCCTACTTTTCCCGCAGGGTGACCCCAGCTGAACGGAACTATGACGTCGGCAATCGGGAACTTCTTGCGGTGAAGGAGGCTCTTGAGGAGTGGAGACACCTGTTGGAGGGAGCATCGGTACCATTTACGGTTTTCACGGACCATCGGAACCTGGAGTACATCCGGACCGCGAAGCGTCTGAACCCCAGGCAAGCCCGCTGGTCGCTGTTCTTCGGGTGTTTTGACTTCCGGATCACCTACCGCCCCGGGACAAAGAACCAATGGTCTGACGCCCTGTCCCGGGTGCATGAAGAGGAGGTCAAGACCGAGCCGTCAGACCCCCCTGACACCATCATCCCCGAGTCCACTGTCGTGGCCACCCTTACCTGGGACGTGGAGAAGACCGTCCGGGAGGCCCTGACAAGGAGCATGGACCCGGGGACAGGTCCGAAGGACAAGTTGTACGTCCCACCAGAGGCCAGGGCTGCAGTCCTTGACTTCTGTCACGGTTCCAAGCTCTTCTGTCATGCAGGGGTGTGAAGGACCGTGGCAGTGGTCCGGCAGCGCTTCTGGTGGGCGTCTATGGAAGCCGACGTCCGGGAGTATGTCCAGGCCTGCACCACCTGTGCCAGGGGCAAAGCCGACCACCACAAGGCCCAAGGCCTCCTCCAGCCTCTGCCCGTGCCTCGTCGCCCCTGGTCTCATATTGGCCTGGACTTTGTCACAGGCCTTCCACCGTCCCAGGGCAACACCACCATCTTAACGATAGTGGACCGGTTCTCTAAGGCGGCCCACTTCGTGGCCCTCCCGAAGCTCCCGACGGCCCAGGAGACTGCAGACCTCCTGGTCCACCACGTCGTGCGTCTGCATGGGATTCCATCAGACATTGTCTCGGATCGTGGTCCTCAGTTCTCCTCCCAGGTCTGCAGGGAGCCGGCCCTCCTGGCCGACTTCTACCAGCGGCACCCGGACAAGCCTGGTCGGGCGCCAGGAGGCGCCCGTGGGGGGGGGGTCCTGTTGTGTGGGCCGCTGAAGAGGAGGTACTGCTGGCCCACCACCACCAGATGGCGCCCTGCTTGGAGTGCGGGCTTCAAGCACGAGAGGGCGCCGGAGCCACTGGGAGTGACAGCTGTCACTCTTCATCAGCACCAGCTGTCACTCAGTCAACTCATCACCATGTCCATAAAGGCCGGACTGCGACTCCACCTCCTCGCCGAGAAATCAGCTACCATTCAGGTAATTTTCTCTGCTGACTCAAAACATTGAGTAATAATCTGAACTTCTTTGCAGCCGTTTTCCTGTGGTTTCCTTATCTGTGGGATTGGCGTTTGGTGTGATCAGTGACGGCTTCGCTTCACACTCCAACCAGATAAGTGGTTAGACAGGAGCTGCACGAGTGTGTGATTGGAGGTGGAGGTTCTCCCTCCTCATTGTGTACAGACGGTGGGATTACTGAGTGTGCGACCTCACACTCATCACGACTGTCTCTGTTCTCTGCCAGCAGTACCGGGTCTGACTGCTGAAGACAGCGGCCACCTGGGGCGCAGGGCTTGGCGGCTCCGGTGTTCTTCAGCTCCGTTGGCGGTGGAAGCTGTCTGGGATCCGGCTTTTCTCTTGCCAGGCGTCTTCTATCGTCAAGCCTGCCCACACGTCACCTGGTGTATGATTGACAGTCACCATATTGTTATTGTCTGTACGTCGTTGTGCGATTCACAACATTAAATTGTTACTTTTGGCTTATCCATTGTCTGTTCATTTACGCCCCCTGTTGTGGGTCCGTGTCACGACACTTTCACAACAGATTCAGTTCCATTCTAGTTTTGTTCAGCCAGTCTGTTTTCATTGTTTATCATTAGCATATAACTTGTTTATTTTGTTCTTCTCATTTTTGTTCTTGTCAGTTATGTTGTAGTATCGGGTTTACTTTTCTGTTCATCACTTAGTCTCTGTTTTACTTATAGGTTGGTTTACCACTTTGTTGTATTAGTCTTAGTCAGTTCCAGTTTGGCTTTGTCTTAGTGTTTATTTTCTTATTGTTCTCTTATCAGTTCTCGTGTAGTTTTGTTTCAGTACTTATTTTTCAGATGGTTTGCTTTTCAATTCTGTTCTAGTTGTATTGCCAGTTTGTGTTTCCTTTGTGTCGTCATTAAGTGTCATTGTCAGTGATTGTTTCACTGCTCACTTACTGCCTGTCTCATCCTGTCTTTGTTTGTCCCATGTCTACACTCATCTCTGTTCTCAGGTCTTCACGCTCAGGTTCATTGTTATCACTGTCTCCGTCTGATCACTGCACTCTCTTGTCCTGCACTTCCTCATCTCTGTTGGCCACACCCCGTTTTGTCGGTCATTTCCTTGCCCACTTGTCACTGCCTTTTCTTGCATCTCTTTTTCCCCTCTTGGATTCACCTGAACACATCCCCTTTCCAGATCCTTCTCCCACCATGTGCATCTCGTTATCCAATTGCCACCTGTCCTTATTTAAACTGTTTCTGTTCACTTCCTCCCTGATGATTTGTTGAGTTTGTCACTTACCAGCTTACATCACAGTTCTGTGGTTTGCCTAGCCATGTTTTTTGACCCCTGCCCTGTTTTTTTTTTGTTTTTTGCCTCTGCTCTGATTGCCCTGCTTGCTCATTTACTGAACCCTGCTTGTTTTGGACCTCGACGTATCGTCTTGCCCTAATCTGTGCTTTTGCATCGTGGACTGTTTGCCTGTGTACCGTACCTTGATCCAGCCTTCTCTACTCATACGCCCAGCCTGTGAGTCTGCGCATTGTGTCCAGCCTCATTCAGTGCCTCACTGCCTCCCAGCCTGACAATCAAGGGTGTTGCTTCTGGTGGGTGATGACTGGCTGAGTTAAGCCACACATGGCCCATCACTGTCTCGGTCCAAAATGAAGACGGCTATTGCAGGTGGGAATGTCTGATGTCCTTCCTTCCCAGTAAAAGTAACTATTTTCATTGGCTGAGTCCTCCTGGCATCCGTCCATCTGGGGGAGATGATGGTGTAGCATCCAGTTTGTTTTTTGCTTTTATTTTTTATTTTTTGCCACTTTTTTCAGTTCAGTTTCAATTTATTTCATTTATATAGCACCAAATCCCAACAAAGCTGCCTCAAGCCGCTTCACAGAAGTAAGGTCTAACCTTACCAACCCCGAGAGCAACCACACAGGCGACAGTGGAAAGAAAAACTCCCTCTGATGATTTGAGGAAGAAAACTCAAGCAGATCACAGGAGCTTGTCCTCACTACCATCCCCAGCTCCAGCAACCTTGGAACCACTGGCTGTTGTCAGAAGGAGTAACGTGTACCAACACAGATTGACTCCTTCTGTCAGTGGTGGTGTTATCAACTCAAACTGAAACACTATTTGACACTATTTTGTGTGACATTAATTGGTGTTTAAAATTGTTTCCTCCTTCCTGGCCAGTGTTTTATCAGCTGTCTCTGATTTTTTTTTTCTTTTTTTTTTTATTTTGTCACGGATTTAGAGTTTCTGAACAACTTGGTGCTTTCCAGCCTGTCACATAGGCGGTGTGTGCGTGGCTCGTGAGTGGGAGTAAAGTTCAGTGATGAGTGTTTGGACATGTTCAAAACACACACTGGCGAGTGCCGCCAACTGTGTTGCGCTGTGTGATGTGAGTAGTGGTGTGATTGTGGCAGGTTGGGTGGTGTGTGCTCGAGTCGCCCCAAACATCACACACACATGTTGTGTGTGACAGGGCTCTATGTTGTTTTGAAAGCAGAGAGGTTTATTCAAAAGCAACTTAAATATAAACATTTAATTGAATTTATTGTAGTCTCCTGTTTCCTTGTTACGTTTGTGCATGTGCTCTGGGTTTGGTGCTTGGTTTTGTTCTTTTTCTGAACTTTTTGTTTGGTAATTGCTTTTGGATTACAGACACTGGAGTCGACCTTTGCTGGATTTAAAACTTTAAAGCAAACAAGCACTGAAAGAATTAGTTGCTAACTCTCTACGAGCCACTAAGGTAACAGCTGATTGGCAGCGAATCAGCTGATCTTGCAAACAGCTGATGCCGCTGAAACCAGCAAGTGAGCCAACAGAGCATGGGACAAGATACCATCAGCTGAGGAGGTGAATGACATTAGGAAGTCACTTGACTTGTCGGAGGAAGTCTCTGCTGTCAGACTGCAGCAGAAAGGCATCCCGGAGTTGGCTGAGGAAGTGAAAGTTCTCCGCCTCCAAAGTGTTGAGAAGGACAAGAGGATTGCCTTCTTGGAGAACTGAGTTGCTGACCTGGAGCAAACACAAGGATGAATAATGTTATTGACACTGGACTCCAAATTAAACTATGGTCATATGCTCAGGCAGTGGCCTTTGACAATGGGGGTGAACCCAGAGAGCTGCACATTAACTCCATAAAACAACAGGTGGCTACGTTTTCTGCAGTCCCGTGGGAAAAATGTTTCTGTGATAACATCGAAGGATAAACCTGCTGTCATCATGCATGAAACAGCCCTGTTAAAACAAGGGAGGAAGTTAAAGGGAACTGATGTCTACATCAACAAACGTCTGACCAAAAGGACCGCTGATATTGTGAGGAAAGCCCCGATTCTGGAGAAGCAGGGGAAGATGAAGGCAACATGGACTTCAAACTGTAGGATTTTTGTCAAGCTGAACAGATCGGCAGAGGAGGCAAAAGTCTTGGTCATCAGGGATATCGAGGAGCTGGACAAATTCACATGAGCATCATACTGGGAGAGATGGTAACACTGGGGATATTAACTCACAGACAGGATGGCACAAACTATGACCCAATAACAGCTGCAAATATCACTCCAACATCTATGATAGTGGACTTTAATAAGCTAGAACTGAAACTTTTAACTACACAGAGTACAGAAGACAGACATGGAGGACATTGACTCGGAAAATAATTTCAACAGTGATATCATTGATAACTGGTGCTATTACACAGAGGAGCAGTATATCAGGACAGTTACTGCAGATAATAAATTTTCCATTGTATATTTCAACAGTTGAAGCCTATATGCAAACTTCAACAACATCAGAGATGGTCTAAGCCAGTTCTCACAACGATTTAGTATGATTACAAGACCAGAGACATGGATTAGTAACGAGAAGGGGGTGAACTTTGATCTGGATGGATATGAATTCAGTTATAGGAACAGAGTGGACAAGACTGGAGGGGCAGTGGCTGTGTATGTGGTTAGTGCACTTTGATTCAGTGCAGAAGGTTCCCGGTTCAAATCCCACCCCTGTGACATTTCTCCATGCAATGTGGAGTTGCATTAGGAAGGGCAACCCCGAGTGAATAAACAAGGGAGCAACCGAAGAGACTTACAATAAAGTGTTAGAAAAAATGTCAGTGGTGATAGATGGCATTGTAGAATGTATAACAATAGAGGTTTGTATGGAAAAGAAGAAAAAAATGTAATTGTTAGCTGTATCTCCAGACCACCAAGCTCTAATATGGGAATCTTTAAGGAATGGTTTGAGGAAACATTTGTTGCTGCAACTCAGAAGGTCTTTTTCATCTGTGAGGAGTTTAACATCAATGTGCTTAACTCTGTGAATCATAAATAAACTGAAGGTTTTATAAAAAAAAAAAAAACAGTGCACAGTTTGAGCCTTTACCCCAAAACCACCAGAGCCAGCAGGATCACATCAAACAGCACCACATGAATAGATAATATATTTGCAAACCTCATAGATAACAACATAATAAGTGGATTTATTGCTCATTGATATCAGTGATCATCTACTAGTTTTTGTTGTACAAGACAGCAGTGGCAGAAAATCTACAAAGGACAGCACACAGAGGTATAAATGAGTGAGAACAGAGGAGTCATTGAACCCATTCAAAGAGGAACTGCTCAGTCAAAACTGACTCAATATTGATAAAGCTTATGAAATATTCTGAAACACTTTCAAATTATGATATGACAAACACTGTCCAATACAAAATACACTAAGAAAGGTAAATGTTTAGATACACCATGGATCACAGAGGGACTGTAGGATGCCTGTAAAAAAAAAAAACACACACACACTTTATAGTAGATAATTTAGAAAGTATGGAAATACAGAGGCAGAAAATAAATATATATAAAAATAAGAATAGATTAGTTAATATTTTAATGACAGCTAAACAGGAATATGACAGCAAGGTTTTAGAGGAGAATAAAAGCAATGTTAAAAGTATATGAAACAAATTATCCACAATGTTTTATTAGTCATACTGAACATATTAATGATATGACATCAGTGGTAGTCATAATTGGCCGACAAAATCCCTGATTCTGGAAGAATGAAGATCTGGAATGATGAACTCACACTGAGAAATATAAAGTCAATGTTTCTCACAACAGTGGAGCAGAGCGAAATCACAGCTGTTGTTAATAAATTTCAATTCAATCGAATTTATTTAGTTTATATAGCGCCAAATCACAACAAAGCTGCCTCAAGGTGCTTTGCACAAATACGGTGCCAGACTTTAGGGTTCCTGAAATCAGAAAAACACCATTATTTCCCAATAAAACCATTTCCCAGTATTCATATTTCAGAGTACTTTTGGGTACATTTGCTGTCCTTACATATGCTTTAGCACCACTACAGGTACTGTTCTCAAAGTAGTTAGAAAAGTATCCAACCTTATTATTTTTTTTCAAAAACCATATGGATTTGAATCATGTGTGATTGCGTCAGACAAGCTTGAACCCTCGTGCGCATGCGTGAGTTTTTCCACGCCTGTCGGTTGCGTCATTCACCTGTGAGCAGGCTTTGAGTGAGGAGAGGTCCACCCCCTTGGCGGATTTTCATTGTCAGGAAATGACGGAATCATTTGGGCTTTTTTTCCATCAGAATTTTTTCAGAAACTGTTAGAGACTGGCAGCTGGAAACCATTCGAAAAATTTATCTGGCTTTCGGTGAAAATTTTACGGGCTTCATAGAGAATAAGGACTGTTACTACAGCTTTAAGGACAGCTTTAAGGACACTCGGCGCGCCGCGCTCCGTGCCGCCATCAAGAGCCATAAACCACCGCATCATTTCTAAACGGGTGGCTCTGTGGAGCCAGGACCGTCGTGTGCACTTTCTCTGGTTATCACAAGAGCTGGACATAAACCATTTTCTGGCAGATTTCACTTTTAACAAGAGATTTTGTCATGGAAAACCGAGCGGAGGCTTCGCGCATCACGATGGATTCGCTACTGGAGCGAGACAAAACCACTTCTGTTTTTGTCTCACAGGACGGCTTTGAGATGGCGTTCAGACAGCTGTCGGTGGTTTTTCCATCGAGTGATTATCCGAGAAATTGTGGATGTTCCTGGACATGCCAGAACATGTCCTGTGAGGCTTCATCACAGCGTTGCTTTGCGCCATGCGGCACCGCCGCGATGTGTGGAATTCCTCCACACGTCTGTCTCAATGTGCCGAAAAAGTGCTGATGTCCACGTCTTTTCACAATTCCTGTGCTAGTCAGATGACGTCCCGGATAAAACACAGCGTCCAGTTTGGAAATGAACAGCACATTCCACTATTACAGGAGTTTTTGTTATGGAAAGAGGAGCGGAGGCTTCGTGCATTGCGGCGGTGCCGCATGGCGCACAGCAACGCCATGATGAAGCCTCACAGGACATGTTCTGGCATGTCCAGACACATCCATAATTTCTCGGATAATCACTCGATGGAAAAACCACCCACAGTTGTCTGAACGCCATCTCAAAGCCGTCCTGTGAGACCAAAACAGAGGTGGTTTTGTCTGGCTCCAGTAGCGAATTCGTCGTGACGCGCGGAGCCTCTGCTCGGCTTTCCATGACAAAATCTCTTGTTAAAAGTGAAATCTGCCGGAAAATGGTTGATGTCCAGCTCTTGTGATAACCAGAGAAATGGCACACGATGGTCACAGATCCAGACAGCCATCCGTTTAGAAATGAAATGGTCGTTCAGCCTGTCGATGGCGGCTTCGGAGCGCGGTGCGCCCCACAGCCGCTGGGGGCCTTCCTTAAAGCAACAGTAACACTCCTTATTCTCTACCAAGCCCGTAACATTTTCACTGAAAGCCAGGTAAATTTTTCTAATGGTTTCCAGCTGCCAGTCTCTAACAGTTTCTGAAAAAATTCTGATGGAAAAAAAGCCCAAATCATTCCGCCATTTCCTGACAATGAAAATCCGACGAGGGGGCTGGACCACTCCTCACTCAAAGCCTGCTCACAGGCGAATGACACAACCGACAGGTGTGGAAAACTCACACATGCGCACAAGGGTTCAAGCTTGTCTGACGCAATCACACGTGATTCAAATCCATATGGTTTTTGAAAAAAATAATAAGGTCGGATACTTTTCTAATAGACCTCATGTATATATATAGTATATATATATATATATATATATATATATCATTTCATTTCATTTCATTTATTTAGCACACAGTAAAATCACAATTTGAAAAAAAAAAATAAAACCATGTACCCACACACACACAGAGAGAGAGAGAGAGAGAGAGAGAGAGAGAGAGAGATGCGTTTTGTGTTGGACTACATACATGTGTGTGTGTGTGTGTGTGTGTGTGTGTGTGTGTGTGTGTGTGTGTGTGTGTGTGTGTGTGTGCGCAAATGCGTGCATGCATGTGTGTTCATTGTCCAGGAGTGCAGAACACAAATAATGGCAGTAATTTTGTCCTGGAGGAAAGCGATTACAAACACAACAAAAGCTTGTGAAAGGATACAATTATCAAATTGAAAACTCCTGCTGAAGTAAATGGTCTTAATTTGATGTAATTACCAAGTTCATCAGCAAACAGCAAAACTGAGCTGAGTTTGGCTCAGAGGCTCGATTAAAAAACACACACACTTTTTGTGTCTGACTGATTCTGACATTTTGCCTATTTGTGTGAATGACGTCATTGACCCAAAGACAAACAGTCCCACAGTGAACAGTCAGATGTCTTCTTTTTGTTCTACACATCTTCGTCTTCCTCCTCTTCTTCTTCTTGTCCTTCTTCTACTTCCTTTTCTTTCACCTGCTCCCGTGAGGGGGTGCCACAGCAGATCTCTTCCTCTGTCTCACTTACCACATGCATGTCCTCCCTCAGCACATCCATAAACGTCCTGCCTGGTGGCTCCATCCTCAGCATCCTTCTCCCTATATACCCTGGGTCCCTCCTCTGCACATGTTCAAGCCATGTCAGTCTCATTCCCAAACCTTCCCACCTGAGTTGTCCCTCCCTCATCCTGTCCATTCTCGTCACTCGCAAAGAGAATTGCAACATCCTCAGCTCTGCCTCCTGTCTTTTTGCTGTCCAGCATAGCTGGTCTCACAACTGTCTTGTAAAATTTCTCCTTCACTCTTGCTGATATTCTTCGGTCACAAATCACTCCTGCCACCTTTCTCCACCCACTCCACCCTGCCTGCACTCTCTTCTTCACCTCTCTACCACACTCTCCATGACTTTGGACAGTTGACCCCAAGTATTTAAACTCATGTACTTTCACCACTTCTACTCCTTGTAACTGCACTACTCCCTCTCGTTCTCAACTCAGGCACAAGACTACTCAAATTAGCAGTCTTGTGCCTACTAATTTTCATCCCCCTGCTCTCCAAAACATATCTCTACATTTCCAGGCAAGACTCAACTTGCTCTCTACTCTCACTACATATCACAATGTCATATGCCAACATCATAGTCCATGGAAACTCCTGTCTGATCTCACCCATCAACCATCACCACTGTGAACAAAAAAAGAGTCAGAGTTGATCCTTGGTATAATCCCACCTCCAACTTGAATGAATCTGTCCTGCTGTCTCTGGATTCTTTGCCCAGCAATTCCACAATTTCTGCCAGCATCCTGTTGGGCAACGGCACTGGCGGTGGTTGTTGTTAACATGGGCCTTGACCAATCCAGTATGAAACTTTGATTTGTATTCTTCATGGTTGTATTGGCTTGTTTTACACTGGATACACTTCCAGATGCAACCCTACTCATTTATCCAGACTTGGGACCGGCACTCAGAGTGTACTGGCTGCACAGCCCATTTGGCTGAGATTTTACAAACTTCATGGTTGATGCCTCGCCTCTTTCTACCCTCCTCATTAATCCGGCCTTGCAACCAGCACTCAAAATCTGCTGGCTGCACAGCCAATGTGGCTGAGATTAAAAACACTTGTTCATTCGTCATTATTATTTATGCTGTGGCCTGGATTGCAAACCAGGGTCACTGCTGCCACAAAGCAATGAGAACTGGCTGCACTACACGCTCACAACATTGCTATCTGGCTGTTCTTTTTCTTCTGCAGATTATCCTTTCTTTTTCTTTTAGTCACATTTCTCCTCAGAACGTCAAAAACGTTTAACTGACACTCAGATGAAGACAGAGCAAACAACCAAATCAAACAATAATCAGTAATTACTGTGGTGTTGCTCTGTGTGACATCATAGTTGTCATGGCATTCTTCCCATCATGTTTCGGTGTGAATTTCTCTCATGGATATTTTTCCTGATTCCGTCAGCATTGTGATGATGTCACAGACGCTGTGTGATGCCTTCTTCAGTTCATTTCCAGTCAAGACCTGTGAAGTGTTGCAGGGAATCACGGCGGTGCCCTCACCACTCACACCTCACAAGCAGAACTCACATGCCACCAACCTCACCTGATGGTGCTCTTTCAGTCTTTAATCACACCGTATATGATGGTTTGTGCAGCGCGAAGTCAAACTGCAGCAAACCTCAACTCTGACTGCAGATGGATCAACATCAAAATGTTTATAACAGTAATGCTGGTCTATAGCCAGAATTCTTCTGAAATAAATGTAGTCAAACTTTAGTCAATTTTGGGCTATTGAGAATGAAAATGTTAGAAATTGTTGATTGGCTCCAGTTTTTAAGATATGCTGCTGGGCCGGCATATACGACTCTGACTGAGAAATCAGAGGATGGGTGAGTTACAAAGGGAAGGGCTCTTAGTTTAAATCAGACATGGATAAACATCTTTGACTGAATCTAGGAGTAAACCTGAGGTAAAGACGTTCAATGCAAGAACATTTACTTGCGATGCAGTTGGAAAGTTAGCCCATTCATGCTTGCAGACTACTGCTGGACAGTGACAAAAGACGCTCCATTTCATGAAGACAAGAGACACTGAATAAGAACTAATCTGTGTACTCTTGTACTATATATATATATATATATATATATATATATATATATATATATATATATATATATATATATATATATATATATATATATATATATATATAAATCTCCTTCTTATCTCTTGTGGGGAGGGTGGTATGTGTGTTCCTCAAGCTCGGGTCCTCAACCAGACACCTGGGAGTTTGAGGGTATGGTGCAGTATCTTAGCTCTTCCTAGGACTGCACTTTTCTGGACGGAGACCTCTGATGTTATGCCTGGAATCTGCTGGAGCCACTCTTCCAATATGGGGGTTACAGCTCCTAGTGATCCTGTTACGACTGGGACCACTTTGGACTTTACCTTTGACATCTGGTCCAGTTGCTCCTTCAGCCCTTGGTACTAGTCTATTTTCTTGTGCTCCTTCTTTCTGATGTTGCCATCAGCTGGAATTGCCACATTGATTAAAACTGAAATCTTCTTTCCCTTGTCGACCACCACTGTGTCTGGTTGGTTGGTCAGCAGCTGTTTGTCTGTCTAACATTTGAAGTCCCACAGGACCTTAGCTCTGTCATTCTCAACCACCTTTGGTGGTATCTCCCATCGGGACTTGGGGACTCTGAGTCCGTATGCGACACATCATATCATATCCTTGGGGTACTGGACAGCACACTGAGGATATATATATATATATATATATATTACATTTGTTTTAAAACAGATTTAATATATAACCCTTTAACTGATTTTTAAATAGTATAAAAAAGAGAACAGGTGAAATATTGTTGTATAAACAATCGGAAAAACATGAATAGACCTACACTCACCTGCCACTTCATTAGGTACACCACCTGTATCTGCCTTTGCAGCATTACATAAGGCCTGTTTCTGGTGGGAGTTGGGCTCCGTCAGGGCTGCCCCTGTTCTTGATGTTCATGCACAGGAATTAATTTATTTCATTGATATAGCACCAAACAAAGTTGCCTCAAGGTGCTTCATACAAGTAAGGTCTGACCTTACCAACCTCTAGAGCAAGCACACAGGCAACAGTGGTAAGAAAGACTCCCTCTGATGATTTGAGGAAGAAACCTCAAGCAGAACAGACTCAAAGGGGTGACACTATGCTTGGGCCATGCTACCGACACAGTTGACAACACAAATATACAGGAAATTTTTGGGTGTCTATGCGAACAGCAGCAGAACTGTTGTGGTGTCCGAATCCATTGCAAGCAGAAGATCATTCACCACTTTAGTGAGAGCCATCTCTCTGTGGAGTGATATTTTCTAAAAGCAGACTGCAGTAGCTCAAAAACATTATTCTCAGTAAGATAGTCCACAAGCTGTCGTGAAACCACCTTTTCCAGAATTTTAGAGCAAATTGACAGATTTGATACCGGCCTACAGTTTTTCAATATACTAGCGTCAGGATTGGGGATGGGTATTGATAAGATTTTATCGATATCGATGCCATTATCGATTCTGCTTATCGATCCGATTCCTTATCAATTCCCTTATCGATACCTCTTGTGAATTTTGTACTAAAAGTAGGCTTTACAGGTTTTCTATGTATTTCATTGAGTCTTAAAGAAATATGAAATTGGTCACTGTATCCTTGATCTCTGGACATAAATAAAAATAAACAAAACGGTGTTTTGCTTTCAAGTTATTACTTCCGACTGGATTCTATCTTGACTCAGCAGAGAGCCGCGCAGCATTTAGAGCTGTGTGAACAGAACGGAGGACAATTCTCATTTTCATTCATTCATTCTCATTTCTTTCTCCCAACAAGACAGGTCCCAGTTAGTGACTTTAATCCGCACAAAAGTGACTCACGATTTCACATATTCAGGGATGAAAGTGGTGAAAAAAAAAAAAGCTGAAACCCAAAATTACCCCACAACACCACCTGCACGAAAATGTTTGAATTCTAGAAGCTCTGAAATGCAATCTGGGACTATTCCAGACAATAAACTGCAGTGAGTGCAGCATCCATTTAGGTGAGAAAAAACCCAACTTTCCTTATTCAGATTCATTCCAGTAGTATTCTGCTCTTACTAGAATGCAGCAGTTTTCTAGTTAGTCAGATAGTTCTGGAGAAAATCACTGAAGAAATTAACACATTGAAAATATGGTTTGACCAAAACAAACTGTCATTAAACTTAAATAATACAGGGATGAAATGGAGGTGTGAGAGTCACTAGGTGTTCACAGGAAACACTTATTTATTTCTGTATGTATGTATGTATTTATTTATGTATGTTCATTGTTAGTTGGTTTTATATTTTCTGTTGTGTTTCTATTCAAATTATTTTTGTCTCTTTCTCTAAAATTGTATATAATCATTAGATTAGTTAATATATAAACAAAAATAAATTAAACAAATATTACAATTTGTAATACATTTTACTCTTCTACAACAACAAATGCTTGACAGCTGCAACTGCTTAATGCTAACTTAACATTGAAAATGTCATAGACATGCTAATGTGTTAGCATAGGTCCCATTTTTAAGTTATAAAATACATCTATCAACTGTGTCAGAAGACCATAACAGGTTGGTTTAACATAAAAAAGGTAAATAATACTCACAGCCATATGCTCTTCGGGGTTTTAGCGGGGGGAAAGTGAAAGAAAAAATTAATCAACAAAGCAATGATCGAAGCACTGCTTTGATCTATGAATCACTGCTTCAATTGGTTCAAGGTTCAAAGCAAAGCTGCGCTGCAGAAAAGTTGATTACAGACCCGCTGCAGGGTGTGTAATCAATGTAGAGAAATTATAGTTTTCCTGACAAACACCCCCAAAAACTATGGCCACTCTGAAGGACCGATAAGGGAATCATTAAGTAAAAAGGTTATTGATGTCGGTGGATCAAACTATTTCTTAACGATACCCGAAAGGAACCGGTTCTCAATACCCATCCCTAGCCATGATTAGATTTCTTAAGTAATGGTTTAATCACTGCGGATTTGAAACATTTAGGAACAGGCTCAGAGGTTAATGACAGATGAATAATTTCTCGCACAGTCGGCCCAAGAGTGGGCCACAGGTCCTTAAACAGTTTTGTTGGTATATGTTCAAATAAGCATGTTGTGCTTTTAGTACAGATTATGAGTTTTGTCAGCACACCTAGTGAGATACTATCAAATTCTGTAAATCTAGGTAATACTGCAATGATCCACCCTCCTTAATAGCAGGGTGTAGTGGCTGGGTTAAGACATTCTGTGATATGCTTTACCTAATGTCTTCTATTTTCTTCTCGAAGTAATCCAAGAAATCTTGTGCTGTTAAAGGAGAGCGACTTACAAGTCGTTGTCCATGAATGTTGCCACCGTGTCAAACAAGAACTTTGACTTTTGCTTGTATTTGTTGATCAAATCAGAGTAATAGGCCTGCTTTGTAGTCAGTAGTGGATGCTTCTAGTTTTGAATTTGTTCTAGCCCTCTAGCCTTATGCTTGAGGTAACACAAGTAATCATTGTACCAAGGTAACTGTGTTTTGGGGGGCGTGGTTTTAATATAGGTGGCGCAATCATGCCAAGTGTGGTTTTCATTGCTGAGTTTAAGCTGTTCACAAGACTGCCTACTGATTGGGCATTTTCCAAATGTGATGCTAAGATATCAGCCAGTCTACCTCCAAGGTCAGTCGTAGTTGAGGAATTGATGTGTTGCTGCAATGATAAATAAGGTGGTTGTTCCACTAAACATGGCAGCAAAACTGTAAATTTAATAAGTGAGTGATCAGACACCACTGATATAAGAAGCATAATGTCAATATTTGTGACAGCAATACCGGATGCAAGATCCAAATACAGGGTATTGCCACTAATGTGTTTTGAATCTTGAATGCATTGCTGGAATCCTAATAATCTGTAATTTCCATAAATGATTTGCAAAGGGAATCAGGAGGCTTATTTATATGAATGTTGAAGTCACCAATAATCAGAATGTCATCTGCACTAGTTAACAAGTTAGAGTTGAACTCATCAAATTCATCTAAGAATTCAGAGTACGGGCCAGGGGGCCTATATACAATGACAAAGTAATACGGCTGATTTTTATTCTTCTGATCGAGGCTATTCATAATATTGTGGGCAGAGCGGAGAATCAGATGTTCAAACAAACTATATTTATGGCCCCCAACAGCTAAAAAGCTAAACCTAAATTTATAAATAAGAGCAACTTATATTTAGTCACATCACGAGGGATGTGACTAAATATTGACGCCGGTGGGCAGGCCTCATTTAAGGGGATTACAGCAGAAGGTTTCAGCCAGGTTTCACATAACCCAATCATATTTTCGTGGTGCTCCATAATTAGATCATTAATCAGCAGTGATTTTGAGGACACTGATCTTATGTTAATGAGACCCAGACTAAGGACCTCAGTGGGGTTGACAATTGGACTATTTGGATTTAGGGGTGGTTCCAGAGTAGCATATATAATATGCCAAGAA
Organism: Thalassophryne amazonica; assembly: GCF_902500255.1. Taxonomy (NCBI): domain Eukaryota; kingdom Metazoa; phylum Chordata; class Actinopteri; order Batrachoidiformes; family Batrachoididae; genus Thalassophryne; species Thalassophryne amazonica. The sequence goes on from NC_047105.1 coordinate 145,450,194, forward strand.
GTAGGTTTTGTTTTGAGACATTCCACACGAGATGGAGGTAATGGACACAAAATATTTGATATTGCTGGAACAGCCTGTGTGTCATCAACAGTTTCAACGTCATCCAATGTAGTAATGGGTATTAAGTTTGAAAGGCATGTCCGTCTATGCTTTTCATCGACATGTCTGCAGAAACAGGCCACAGTCTCAACTGAACGAATTTCCCACCCTGCCGCATAAACTGCACTGTCACCATAGTAGATTTTCTGCACTAATTTCCCCACTAAGCTAATGGATTCCACACCCACATTCATCATAAGCCTTGCAGGGTCTCTAATCACCTGCTCCGTGGCCTGCTGTAAAGTCCTAATGTTACCCTCCCTGTAGGGCTCTATCTATGTTCACAGACAAAGGGGCGGCGCCTTCCCCAGTAGGGTAAAGGCCATCTGGCATCAGCAAGACTTTCAAGTCCAGACTTAAGTTGCACTTGTTTTCCCTTTTGTATGGCTAGCACACTGGCATAGTGTGTTACTATGCTTTTTAATCTTTTAATTCATTTTATTAGGAAACTGAGCTTGCTGTGGCCTCAACTTTATTTAGATTCTGGGTATTTTGCTGAGGCTTGTGGCTAGTGGCCGGTGATCGCCTTAGTATTTTGTTTTTCTTGTTGCTTAATGCTGACAAATTGTACTGTATTTGTTGTCTTTCTAATGCCTGATTCTTTTTTCTGATGCCTGATTTTTTGTTTGTGTGAAGTGTCTTGAGGCGACTTTGTTGTGATTTGGCGCTATATAAATAAACATAATGAATGAAATGAATGAGATAGGAGTGGAAGTCACTTGTGGGCTCAAAGGGATAACAACAAGCATTTCCAAGGCCAAAAACTGGTTCACAGTTTGCAGTGGCGAGTGTAATCCGGGCACTGAGCCACACGTGACTTCCTCCATCTAACAACTGTCCAAAAGCTGTCATCCTAAAACCATTGTCCGAATCCTGTTGTCCGAAAGCCATCAACCGTAGCTTGCATTGGTAAGGGCCCCTTCATACATAGTGCGAATTTGGTCAAATTGTGCATGAAGCGAGCATAATGCAGGAATCGTATGCAAAACCTGTAAAATCCTAGCTGCCTCGAACACCTCATGCACCTGTTGCTACAACTATTTGCAGACACCAGCGGCTGAAAGACAGAGCATGCCCTGTGAGAGCCCATCGAACCCTCTCATGGCAGATGCCGCACACAAGAATATCTAACACCACTCGTTTGGCACTTAGAAAATGTGTGCCCATTCACACTGTTCACACAACAACAGTCAGCAGACAATCACTGTTGAGCAGGTTTTGTGTTCTGAAGGACATGAACATAGGACATTCCTCCGTGAGGCACATGTCTCTGTCTGCTGTCCCCACGTGGAAATATATAAAACATATTTTGCCTTTTGCCAGGCTGCAGCAGTCAGACACAGCACTCCTCCTCCATGTCTTTGGTGATTTCAGGCATTTTTCTGCACTGATTACAGGTCAGCAATGTTAGCACAGTGGTAATGTTTCTGTCTGATAATCAGAGCTTATGGGTTTGAATCCTGGGAGTGACATTTTTTTTAACCAGGGTTATTTAACTGTGGGCTTCTGTATTTCATCCCCTTTTATGAATTATTTATATCAACCCAGTGATATTTACTAATTATACAGCTGGTTTTGAATTTATTGTTCTCCACATCAGCGGTGTGATGTGGTGCAGCTGCTCGCACTGTGTTCCTGCTCAAAAGACACCATCGCATGCATGAACTGTCGCACCGGGATCGTGCACGCCTGGCCATCAGCATGATGTTTTGACATTGTGCATGTCGCCGCTGTGACATTGTGCATGTCACCAAAAATGCTAATGAAAATGCTAACCACTCCTAAGATTCACACAGGAGTAAAATAATGAGCTAAAATTCAGTTCAATTCAATTCAGCAGTTACACTGTAAAAGTAACAGAAGTATTAGACTGGTAACAGTAACAAAATAAATGATTACAAAAAAAAAAATCAAGGAATTCAAGGTGCAGTCAGTGACTGAAGGTTGCTCACTGACCTCACAGTTGCATCTCTGCTTTTTGTGGATGATGTTGTTCTGCTGGCTTCATCAAACAACAACCTCCAGTGTGCACTGAGCAGGTTTGAGGCTGAGTGTGAAGTGAGCTGGATGAGAATCAGCACCTCCAAATCTGAGACCGTGGTCCTCAGTTGGAAAAGAGTGGATTTCCCCCTCTGGGACAAGGGGAGAGTTATTGCCCCAGGTGAAGTTTGAGTTTCTCCGGTCTTGTACCGGAGTGGGGGTAAGTTGGTGCATGAGATTGACAGATGTATTGGGGCCACATCACAGCATCTCTCAAAGAAGTATAAAACAACAAAAAGCAGTTCAACACTGTGGAAAAATGTTATTTTTTTAGTCATGTATTTTAACACAATAGTTTGAACTACTTTTTTAGCATAGCTTTTAGAAAGGCAGACTTGATTCCTCCCTCAGGAACCTTTGCTGTAGTTCCACTTCTTCCAGTGTGATACAGTTGGTAAGTTGTAAAGCTATCTAAGCTTTCAAAGCATCTTCTTCCTCAGCACTGCAGGTCATTAACTGTTCCTGGCTGGTGGATAATTTACTGCATCAGTTTTGTTGGTGTTGAGATCCATTTGTGTGTGTGTGTGTGTGTGTGTGTGTGTGTGTGTGTGTGTGTGTGTGTGTGTGTGTGTGTGTGTGTGTGTGTGTGTGTGTGTGTGTGTGCTGTTGTTGTTGATTGCACATCCAGCTGAGTTTGGCTGCTGGGAGACTCTTTGAAGTGTGCAGTGCTGTTCATCTGCAGTCATTATCTGGCTGAAATGTAGCCCGCCTTCCTGGGAGGCTCTGGGCTCCTGGGATTTGGTGTCCGTCCTCTCATGTTGCTTGACGATGATCCAGAGGCCATTGTGGTTCCTGGTCTTCTTCCTCTGACTGAGTGAAGCAGCTACAGTGCTGTCCTTTTTGAAGTTTGCTAAGTGTTTTTGTGAGTGCTGTAGTCCCATGTGGAATTGTTCCTCATGTCAAAGCAAAACTAAAGTTCTCATTCCTACTCAGGAAATGTGCTCTTGTTGATGTTTCTAAAACGGCAGGAAACCGTAGATTTATTTGATGATTTATTGTCAGATTTGTGTTCCAGAGAGATTGTTCATCCTGCCAGATTTACCTTTCTGATTTCACATCTTGCTGTGTGTTAAAACTGATTTGAGAGCGGAGCAGACTGGACGGGGCCTCATTTACATAAACATTGGATAGGATTCATTCTAAAAGGCAAAAATGGTGTATGAACAAAGTGTTTGCACACACACCTGCAACACAATCCTCTTTATAATTCAAACACTACTTTAACCCTCTGGGACTGATGCTGTTGTATACGACATCTGAATACAAGTTTTACTAAATTATAAATAACTTTTTAATGATATGAGATACAAACTTACTTTATTGTTGCTGAAAACTTAATTCCGTGGACATTCCAGTTAGCCATCCACTATCTTTGTACTCCTCATAGTATCACTACTCTTAGCTTCATAGTAGAGTACATCAGAGAAGGATTTTCTTTCACCAAACCAGATCAAATCCAGGCTTGCATCTCAGATGTACCTTCTGGCAGTTTGTATCTAAACTTTCAGGTCCTCTTTTTAAGAAAATCCTCCTCTGGACCACTTCATCATAAAGATGGATAACTGGTGATACAAAATGCAAAACTTGCACTGTGCATAATTTCTCCAATCACAGCCACGCAAGCCTATAACTTCTTCTGGGTTGTCTGGGTGTCCTGGTGGCTTTCCTCACTCTTCTCCTTCTTGCACAGTCACTCAGTTTTTGAGAACTGTCTACTCCATGCAGATTTATCATAGAGTGCCACACTATTTGTATTTCTTTGTAATTGATGTAAATAAAGTCCGAAACATATTCAGTGGTAGCTTCACCATCAGAGAGCCTCGTCCACAACAACCACAAAAGACTCCAAGCTGTCATTGATGTTAAAGGGGGCAATACATGTTATTAAGAACAGAGGTATGTAAACTTTTGATCAGGGTCATTTGGGTAGTTTGTGTTGTCATTATGATTTCAAAAGAGTAAACCTGGTTGTTTGACAATAAATGGCTTCACCCAACCACTAACCGTGAGTGAAAAAAAGTTTTGGTGTTATCATTCATATTCACTGAAAAATGGCCAAAAAAATTAATAAATAAAAATTCCGCCAGGGTATGTAAATGTTTGAGTTCAACTGTAAGTGTAATACAGGTTTCCTGTCAGGGGGTGTGTTTGATCTGCTTTTATTTCTTGGTTGTAGTCTGTTTTTATGTGTAGGCTGTCTTCTTTTCTGTTTATCTCCTTGTTGGATGCTTTTCTGTTTGGGTCTCTCTGTCTCTTTTACAGGTGGGCGTGTCTGTCTCTCTCTCTCCCTGGTCACGCCCGCCTTTCCAGTGCTTTCCATGCTCACCTGTGTTCAATTTGCAGCTCGTCACTGGGGTGCATATATACTGCTCATTCTGCTTTGTTTCTTTGCCAGATTGATGCGCCCTGTGCCTTCTTTCCAGCTCTCATTCATGTTCCATAGTCCTGCCTGCCTCAAAGTGTTTTCGACCACCTGCCCGTTTGTTCCGACCACAATAAAGCCTGATGTTAATAATTCTGCTGCTGTGTTTTCTGGACTGTCTACCCATGTACCGACCACTGCTTGTCACTCCACTAAAGTTTGTCAACCAGAGCTGTGTTTGTGAGTCTTGCATTTGTGTCCAAACCAAACCTCCTGTCATTTACAATCAGAAATAAGAAAGGAAATAGTAAAACAGAAAAATAATTTTCCACACACATTTATTCAAAACACACAGCAAAGCATAATAAACAACTGTTTTGACACTTTATAAAGGTAATTTGGGCTTTTGTGTGAAAGACTGTACAACAAAAAGATTCAAACAATAAACACAAATGCACATTTTGAACACTATATAGAAAATGGTCTATGCATTTTGTTTGTCTTCATCTCAAATTACACAAAGGTCACATCACAAACTTCTACTTCTAAGTTGACTGTGTGTTTGTGCTCTCCTGCTCTGAAAGCAACATTCACACTTCGAGGCTCATTCAGTTTGAGGAGTGGCCCCTCCCCCCTCGCTCCATTGATATGGTAAACAGTGCTTTACGCCGGAGCGAGACAGCTTGCCACAGGCTTATCCAGTAACATTCACAGGAAAACTAGTCGAGCAATCCTGATACTCACACACTGTTTGATCATGTGAAATTGTATGAGAGGCCCTCCGTCTGCTCCGTCTGCTCACTTTCACTGTGCGTAATGGCGCAGGGCGCATTGGAGCCACTGAACTCTACACTACGTGGAATAGGCCCAATCGATCGCTGCACCTTGATTTGCCACTAAGGCGTGAAGTAATGTATATGTATAAATGTATAAGTACAGAAAAAGCCATCTTGTGTCCCCCAGAACTTCGAACGCCGATATATAAAAAAAATGCTCATAGCACACGCACAGTTTAGATTAATATTCGCCGATTTAGCTTTGTTTGATTTGATTTAGCTTTGTTTGCACCGCAAGATGCTGTTTTGCGCTGCAATTAATTGCACGAATCGCGATACTTGTGATCGTGGGAGAGGATATTTCACAGATGTCCCAACAATACACTTTCATGTTTGTTAATGAAACTGTGCCATGATGCTGACGACTGCACTCTAAGAAATAAAATGTTGAATTTAATTGATAAAGGTAATGTAACTTTTTCCACATAACTTTGTCAATTAAGTGCAACACAATATTGGGATTTAAGTAATAATGTTTCATCTATTTAAGTCTCAGGAATTGCTTGTACATTGGTGGTTTATGGTAGAGCTTGATCCTTGAGTAGATAAATGTAGATACCATCATTTTTTGAATCTTTCAACATTCACATCAACAAACCTGAACCTTGATTTTCAGTTTTGCTTTATTATTATGCTTTATTATGACAAACGCACCCACATTTAACTGTTTTTGTTCCTCGCCAGCAGTACCAGATCCGACAAGCAGAGGCAGTGGCCACCTGGGAGTTCGGGACTTGGCGGCTCCAGTACTCCCGGGGCTCGGTGGCAGAGGAAATCGTGTGGTTCCGGTTCTGCTTTGGACAGACGTCTCTTATCTTCGAGCCTGCCCACGTGACACATTTTGTGAATTGACTTCTTTGTCTACTATTGTAATCTGCTGTGTTTGTTGTGCTTATTCACAACAGTAAAGTGTTGTTATTTGACTTCCTCCATTGTCCGTTCATTTGCGCCCCCCTGTTGTGGGTCCGTGTTCCTACACTTTCACAACAGGATATCTCGGCCATTGTCATGGACCCCGAGGGGCGTCAACCGGCTGCTGAACGGCCAATGGAAGAGCAGGGCGCACAGGCGTCTGCAGGAGGAATGATCGGTGAGTTGCAGCGAATCCTCACCGCTTTTACGGCTCGGTTGGATCTAATGACCGAGCAGAACGTCCTCCTTAACCGTAGGGTGGAGGCTCTCGCCGCGCAGGTGGAAGCGCGCCCTCAGGGCGCTGCTGCGGCTCCCCCTCCTGTCGATCCTGTGCGCAACAGTGACGTTCCACAGGTCGTTCAACGACCCCTCCCACCTTCCCCTGAAGCATACATAAGCCCTCCAGAGCCGTACGGGGGTTGTGTGGAGACGTGCGCGGACTTTCTTATGCAGTGTTCGCTCGTCTTCGCACAACGTCCCATCATGTACGCGACTGATGCTAGTAAGATAGCTTATGTGATTAATCTGCTTCGCAGTGAGGCACGCGCTTGGGCTACAGCACTCTGGGAGCAAAATTCACGGCTCCTTCTGACATGATGGGTTTGTGAGGGAGTTCAGAACAGTGTTCGATCACCCAAATAGAGGAGAGACCGCTTCAGCCATGCTGCTGTCAATGAGACAGGGGCGCCGGAGCGCAGCTGCTTATGCAGTCGACTTCCGCATCGCGGCTGCGAGGTCCGGCTGGAATAGCACTGCCCTCCGTGTCGCCTTCGTAAACGGACTGTCGTTGGTCCTGAAGGAGCACCTGGTGGCCAAGGACGAACCGCGGGATTTAGACGGGCTTATTGATCTCGTTATATGATTAGACAATCGGTTAGAAGAACGCCGTCGGGAACGAGACGAAGGGCGTGGCCGGGCACGCGCCGTCCCTCTCGCTTCCGGTTCCGACCGAGTTCCGCCCTCCCCACGCTCCACGGCCTTTACGCTCTGTGTGGTTACAGCTCCCCCTGCTGATGAAGCTATGGACACGAGCAGGGCCACATTTAGGCCACCAGATAGACAGAGGAGGCTGGTCCGCGGAGCGTGCTTTGTTTGTGGCTCAATAGAGCATCAAGTGAGGGACTGCCCCGAGCGGTTAAACACCAACGCCCGCCCCTAGAAACTGGGCTAGGGGTGGGCCAAGACATTCACGTGGGACATACCCATATTGCCATACGACTCCCAGTTACAATCCTTTATGAGGATTTAACCTTGCAGGCCCCAGCACTGGTGGACACAGGCTCTGAAGGGAATCTGCTAGACAGCAGATGGGCCAGGGAGGCAGGGCTCCCTCTGGTGGCGCTTACTTCACCTGTGCAGGTGTGGGAACTAGATGGCTCCCTACTCCCTCTAATCACACATAAGACACCACCAGTAACTCTGGTGGTGTCAGGGAACCACCGGGAGGAGATCGAGTTTTTTGTGACTCCTGCCACCTCCCGTGTGATTCTCGGGTTCCCCTGGATGTTAAAACACAATCCCCGGATCGATTGGCCATCCGGGGTAGTGGTTCAGTGGAGCGAGACCTGCCATCGGGTATGTTTAGGTTCCTCGGTTCCTCCTGGTTCCCAGGCTAGGGAGGAGGTCAGAGTCCCGCCCAATCTTGGGACGGTGCCCGTGGAGTACCATGACCTTGTGGATTTGTTCAGTAAGGATCTGGCGCTCACCCTTCCCCCGCACCGTCCGTACGATTGTGCCATTGATTTGGTTCCAGGCGTTGAGTTCCCGTCCAGCAGGCTGTACAACCTCTCACGACCTGAGCGCGAATCAATGGAGACCTACATCCGGGACTCTTTAGCCGCCGGGTTGATCCGGAATTCCACCTCCCCGATGGGTGCAGGTTTCTTTTTTGTGGGCAAAAAAGACGGCGGACTTCGTCCATGCATTGATTATAGGGGGCTGAACGAAATCATGGTTCGTAACCGATACCCGTTGCCCTTGTTGGATTCAGTGTTCACGCCCCTGCATGGAGCCCAGATATTCACTAAGCTGGATCTTAGAAATGCGTATCACCTGGTTCGGATCCGGAAGGGAGACGAGTGGAAGACGGCATTTAACACCCCCTTAGGTCACTTTGAGTACCTGGTCATGCCGTTCGGCCTTACAAACGCCCTCGCGACGTTCCAAGCATTAGTTAATGATGTCTTGCGGTATTTCCTGCACCGATTCATCTTCGTATATCTAGACGATATACTCATCTTTTCTCCGGATCCTGAGACTCATGTCCGGCATGTACGTCAGGTCCTGCAGCGGTTGTTGGAGAACCGGCTGTTTGTGAAGGGCGAGAAGTGTGAGTTTCACCGCACTTCTTTGTCCTTCCTGGGGTTTATCATCTCCCCCAACTCCGTCGCTCCTGATCCGGCCAAGGTTGCGGCGGTGAGAGACTGGCCCCAACCCACCAGCCGTAGGAAGCTGCAACAGTTCCTCGGCTTTGCAAATTTCTACAGGAGGTTCATTAAGGGCTACAGTCAGGTAGTTAGCCCCCTGACAGCTCTGACCTCTCCAAAAGTCCCCTTCACCTGGTCGGATCGGTGCGATGCCGCGTTCAAGGAGTTGAAACGGCGCTTCTCGCCTGCACCCGTTCTGGTGCAGCCCGATCCTAGTCGCCAGTTTGTGGTTGAAGTGGACGCCTCGGACTCAGGGATAGGAGCTGTGCTTTCCCAGAGCGGAGAGGCCGATAAGGTCCTTCACCCGTGTACCTATTTTTCCCGCAGGTTGACCCCAGCCGAACGGAACTATGACGTCGGCAATCGAGAACTCCTTGCGGTGAAAGAGGCTCTTGAAGAGTGGAGACATCTGTTGGAGGGAACGTCCGTGCCATTCACGGTTTTCACTGACCACCGGAACCTGGAGTATATCAGGACCGCCAAGCGGCTGAACCCCAGGCAAGCCCGCTGGTCACTGTTCTTCGGCCGTTTTGACTTCCGGGTCACCTACCGCCCCGGGACCAAAAACCAGAGATCGGATGCCTTGTCCCGGGTGCATGAAGATGAAGTCAAAACGGAGTTGTCGGATCCACCGGAACCCATCATCCCGGAGTCCGCTATCGTGGCCACCCTCACCTGGGACGTAGAGAAAACCGTCCGGGAGGCCCTGGCACAGAGCCCGGATCCCGGATCCCGGAACTGGGCCGAAGAACAAACTTTACGTCCCACCAGAGGCCAGGGCTGCAGTCCTGGACTTCTGTCACGGCTCCAAGTTCTCCTGTCATCTGGGGGTGCGTAGAACCGTGGCAGTTGTTCGGCAGCGCTTCTGGTGGGCGTCCCTGGAGGCCGACGTACGGGATTATATCCAGGCCTGCACCACCTGCGCCAGGGGCAAGGCTGACCACCGCAGGGCATCGGGACTGCTCCAGCCGCTGCCTGTGCCTCATCGCCCCTGGTCCCACATCGGCCTGGATTTTGTCACGGGCCTCACGCCGTCCCAGGGCAACACCACCATCCTCACGATAGTGGACCGATTCTCCAAGGCGGCCCACTTCGTGGCCCTCCCGAAGCTCCCGACTGCCCAGGAGACAGCGGACCTCCTGGTCCACCACGTCGTCCGGCTGCATGGGATTCCAACAGACATCGTCTCCGATCACGGTCCCCAGTTCTCCTCGCAAGTCTGGAGGAGCTTCTGCCGGGAACTGGGGGCCACGGTGAGTCTCTCGTCCGGGTATCATCCTCAGACCAACAGGCAAGCAGAACGGGTCAATCAGGAGGTGGAACAGGCCCTGCGCTGCGTGACGGCCGCGCACCCGGCGGCCTGGAGTACCCATTTGGCCTGGATTGAGTATGCCCATAACAGCCAGGTGTCTTCAGCCACCGGCCTCTCCCCTTTTGAGGTGTGTCTGGGGTTCCAGCCCCCGTTGTTTCCGGTGGTTGAGGGAGAGGTCGGTGTGCCCTCGGTCCAGGCCCACCTGCGGAAGTGCCGTCGGGTGTGGCGCGCTGCCTGTTCTGCTTTGCTAAAGGCCCGGACGAGGGCAATAGCCCATGCAGACCGTTGGCGGACCCCGGCCCCTGCGTATCGGCCGGGGCAGGAGGTGTGGTTGTCGACAAAGGACATTCCCCTCAAAGTGGACTCCCCTAAACTGCAGGATCGTTACATCGGTCCCTTCAAGATCCTCAAGGTCATCAGTCCAGCCTCAGTGAGGCTTCAGCTTCCGGCCTCACTGCGGATCCATCCTGTTTTCCATGTGTCCCGGATAAAGCCGCATCACACCTCACCCCTCTGTGCTCCGGGTCCGGCGCCGCCTCCTGCCCGGATCATCGATGGCGAGCCGGCTTGGACTGTGCGCCGGCTCTTGGATGTCCGTAGGATGGGCCGGGGCTTCCAGTATTTGGTGGACTGGGAGGGGTACAGACCTGAAGAACGCTCCTGGGTGAAGAGGAGCTTCATCCTGGACCCGGCCCTCCTGGCCGATTTCTACCGCCGCCACCCGGACAAGCCTGAAGTGCGGGCTCCAGGCACCAGAGGGCGCTGCCGCCTCACAGGAGCAGCCGGGGTGACAGCTGTCACTTATCACCTACGACAGCTGTCACCAATCATCTGATCTTCAGTGGTATATCAGCAAGACGACATCTCCACCTGTTTGCCGAGATATCGCTCTACCAAGGAGGTAAAGTACTCAGCCGACTGTGTTGTCTTCCTGACATTAATACTTTGTTACTTTGTGCGTTGGATAGCAGACATTTCTTCCGACGAGAGGTGGAGGTGGTTTTCCCACCATACATGTTGCTGGGTGCAAACGCACCCACATTTAACTGTTTTTGTTCCTCGCCAGCAGTACCAGATCCGACAAGCGGAGGCAGTGGCCACCTGGGAGTTCAGGACTTGGCGGCTCCAGTATTCCCGGGGCTCGGTGGCAGAGGAAATCGTGTGGTTCCGGTTCTGCTTTGGACAGACGTCTCTTATCTTCGAGCCTGCCCACGTGACACATTTTGTGAATTGACTTCTTTGTCTACTATTGTAATCTGCTGTGTTTGTTGTGCTTATTCACAACAGTAAAGTGTTGTTATTTGACTTCCTCCATTGTCCGTTCATTTGCGCCTCCCTGTTGTGGGTCCGTGTTCCTACACTTTCACAACAGTATGAATGACCTGTTTGTGACTGACTCTGGGACTATGAATTACCTGTTTGTGACTGATTGTGGGACTATGAATGACCTGTTTGTGACTCATTGTGGGACTTTAAATGACCTGTTTCTGACTGATTGTGGGAGTATGAATGACCTGTTTCTGACTGATTGTGGGAGTATGAGTGACCTGTTTCTGACTGATTGTGGGACTATAAATGACGTGTTTGTGACTGATTGTGGAACTATGAATGCCCTGTAATTATGGAGTTCCACAAGGTTCTGTGCTAGGACCAATTTTATTCACTTTATATATGCTTCCCTTAGGCAGTATTATTAGACGGTATTGCTTAAATTTTCATTGTTACGCAGATGATACCCAGCTTTATCTATCCATGAAGCCAGAGGACACACACCAATTAGCTAAACTGCAGGATTGTCTTACAGACATAAAGACATGGATGACCTCTAATTTCCTGCTTTTAAACTCAGATAAAACTGAAGTTATTGTTCTTGGCCCCACAAATCTTAGAAACATGGTGTCTAACCAGATCCTTACTCTGGATGGCATTACCCTGACCTCTAGTAATACTGTGAGAAATCTTGGAGTCATTTTTGATCAGGATATGTCATTCAAAGCGCATATTAAACAAATATGTAGGACTGCTTTTTTGCATTTACGCAATATCTCTAAAATCAGAAAGGTCTTGTCTCAGAGTGATGCTGAAAAACTAATTCATGCATTTATTTCCTCTAGGCTGGACTATTGTAATTCATTATTATCAGGTTGTCCTAAAAGTTCCCTAAAAAGCCTTCAGTTAATTCAAAATGCTGCAGCTAGAGTGCTGACGGGGACTAGAAGGAGAGAGCATATCTCACCCATATTGGCCTCTCTTCATTGGCTTCCTGTTAATTCTAGAATAGAATTTAAAATTCTTCTTCTTACTTATAAGGTTTTGAATAATCAGGTCCCATCTTATCTTAGGGACCTCGTAGTACCATATCACCCCAATAGAGCGCTTCGCTCTCAGACTGCAGGCTTACTTGTAGTTCCTAGGGTTTGTAGGAGTAGAATGGGAGGCAGAGCCTTCAGCTTTCAGGCTCCTCTCCTGTGGAACCAGCTCCCAATTCAGATCAGGGAGACAGACACCCTCTCTACTTTTAAGATTAGGCTTAAAACTTTCCTTTTTGCTAAAGCTTATAGTTAGGGCTGGATCAGGTGACCCTGAACCATCCCTTAGTTATGCTGCTATAGACGTAGACTGCTGGGGGGTTCCCATGATGCACTGTTTCTTTCTCTTTTTGCTCTGTATGCACCACTCTGCATTTAATCATTAGTGATCGATCTCTGCTCCCCTCCACAGCATGTCTTTTTCCTGGTTCTCTCCCTCAGCCCCAACCAGTCCCAGCAGAAGACTGCCCCTCCCTGAGCCTGGTTCTGCTGGAGGTTTCTTCCTGTTAAAAGGGAGTTTTTCCTTCCCACTGTAGCCAAGTGCTTGCTCACAGGGGGTCGTTTTGACCGTTGGGGTTTTACATCATTATTGTATGGCCTTGCCTTACAATATAAAGCGCCTTGGGGCAACTGTTTGTTGTGATTTGGCGCTATATAAAAAAAAAATTGATTGATTGATTGATTGACTGACTGTGCGACTATGAATTACCTGTTTGTGACTGATTGTGGGACTATGAATGACCTGTTTGTGACTCATTGTGGGACTTTAAATGACCTGTTTGTGACTGATTGTAGAACTATGAATGACCTGTTTGTGACTGACTGTGGGACTATGAATGACCTGTTTGTGACTGATTGTGGGAGTATGAATGACCTGTCTTTGACTAACTGTGGGACTATGAATGACCTGTTTGTGACTGATTATCGGACTATGAACGACCTGTTTGGGACTGATTGTGGGAGTTTGAATGACCTGTTTGTGACTGACTGTGGGACTCTGAACAAACTGTTTGTGACTGATTGTGGGAGTATGAATGACATGTTTGTGACTGAGTGTGGGACTATGAACGACCTGTTTCTAACTGATTGTTGGACCATGAAGGACCTGTTTGTGACTCATTGTGGGACTTTAAATGACCTGTTTGTGACTGATTGTAGAACTATGAATGACCTGTTTGTGACTGACTGTGGGACTATGAATGACCTGTTTGTGACTGATTGTGGGAGTATGAATGACCTGTTTCTGACTGATTGTGGGAGTATGAATGACCTGTCTTTGACTAACTGTGGGACTATGAATGACCTGTTTGTGACTGATTATCGGACTATGAACGACCTGTTTGTGACTGATTGTGGGAGTTTGAATGACCTGTTTGTGACTGACTGTGGGACTCTGAACAAACTGTTTGTGACTGATTGTGGGACTATGAATGACCTGTTTGTGACTGATTGTGGGACTATGAATGACCTGTTTGTGACTCATTGTGGGACTTTAAATGACCTGTTTGTGACTGATTGTAGAACTATGAATGACCTGTTTGTGACTGATTGTGGGACCACGAATGACCTGTTTGTGACTTATTGTGGGACTATGAATGACCTGTTTGTGACTGATTGTGGGACTATGAATGACCTGTTTGTGACTTACTGTGGGACTCTGAACAACCTGTTTGTGACTGATTGTGGGAGTATGAATGACCTGTTTGTGACTGAGTGTGGGACTATGAACGACCTGTTTCGAACTGATTGTGGTACCATGAAGGACCTGTTTGTGACTGATTGTGGGAGTATGAATAACCTGTTTGTGACTGATTGTGGGACCATGAATGACCTGTTTGTGACTGATTGTGGGACTATGAATGACTTGTTTGTGACTAACTGTGGGACTATGAACGACCTGTTTGTGACTGATTGTGGGATTATGAATGACCTGTTTGTGACTGATTATCGGACTATTAACGACCTGTTTGTGACTGATTGTGGGAGTTTGAATGACCTGTTTGTGACTTACTGTGGGACTCTGAACAACCTGTTTGTGACTGATTTTGGTAGTATGAATGACCTGTTTCTGACTGAGTGTGGGACTATGAACGACCTGTTTCTGACTGATTGTGGTACCATGAAGGACCTGTTTGTGACTGATTGTGGGAGTATGAATAACCTGTTTGTGACTGATTGTGGGACCATGAATGACCTGTTTGTGACTGATTGTGGGACTATGAATGACCTGTTTGTGACTGATTGTGGGACTATGAACGACCTGTTTCTGATGGATTGTGAGAGTATGAACGACCTGTTTGTGACTGATTGTGGGAGTATGAATGACCTGTTTGTGACTGATTGTGGGAGTATGAATGACCTGTTTGTGATTGATTGTCAGACTATGAATGACCTGTTTGTGACTGATTGTGGGAGTATGAGTGACCTGTTTCTGACTGATTGTGGGACCATGAATGACCTGTTTGTGACTGATTGTGGGACTATGAATGACCTGTTTCTGAGTGATTGTGGGACCATGTATGACCTGTTTGTGAATGATTGTGGGACCATGAATGACATGTTTGTGACTGATTGTGGGACTATGATCGACCTGTTTCTGATCGATTGTGAGAGTATGAAAGACGTGTTTGTGACTGATTGTGGGAGTATGAAAGACCTGTTTGTGACTGATTGTGGGACCATGTATGACCTGTTTGTGACTGATTGTGGGACCATGAATGACCTGTTTGTGACTGATTGTGGAACTATGAATGCCCTGTTTGTGACTAACTGTGCGACTATGAATGACCTGTTTGTGACTGATTGTGGGAGTATGAATGACCTGTTTCTGACTGATTGGGGGAGTATGAATGACCTGTTTCTGACTGATTGTGGAAGTATGAATGACCTGTTTGTGACTGATTGTGGGACCATGAATGACCTGTTTGTGACTGATTGTGGGACTTTAAATGACCTGTTTCTGACTGATTGTGGGACTATAAATGACCTGTTTGTGACTGATTGTGGAACTATGAATGCCCTGTTTGTGACTGACTGTGCGACTATGAATGACCTGTTTGTGACTGATTGTGGGAGTATGAATGACCTGTCTTTGACTAACTGTGGGACTATGAATGACCTGTTTGTGACTGATTATCGGACTATGAACGACCTGTTTGTGACTGATTGTGGGAGTTTGAATGACCTGTTTCTAACTGCTTGTTGGACCATGAAGGACCTGTTTGTGACTGATTGTGGGACTATGAATGACCCGTTTGTGACTGATTGTGGGAGTATGAATGACCTGTTTGTGGCTGATTGTGGGACTATGAATGACGTGTTTTTTGACTGATTGTGGGACTATGAACGACCTGTTTGTGACTGATTGTGGGATTATGAATGATCTGTTTGTGCCTGATTGTGGGAGTTTGAATGACCTGTTTGTGACTAACTACGGGACTATGAACAACCTGTTTGTGTCTGATTGTGGGAGTATGAATGGCCTCTTTGTGACTGAGTGTGGGACTATGAACGACCTGTTTCTGACTGATTGTGGGACCATGAATGACCTGTTTGTGACTGATTTTGGGAGTTTGAATGACCTGTTTGTGACTGATTGTGGGACTATGAATGACCTTTTTTTGACTGATTGTGGGACTATGAATGACCTGTTTGTGACTCACTGTGGGACTATGAACGACCTGTTTGTGACTGATTGTCGGACTATGAATGACCTGTTTGTGAGTGATTGTGGGTCCATGAATGTCCTGTTTGTGACTGATTGTCGGACTATGAATGACCTGTTTGTGACTGATTGTGGGAGTATGAATAACCTGTTTGTGACTGATTGTCAGACTATGAATGACCTGTTTGTGTGTGATTGTGGGTCCATGAATGACCTGTTTGTGACTGAGTGTGGGACTATGAACGACCTGTTTCTAACTGATTGTGGGACCATGAAGGACCTGTTTGTGACTGATTGTGGGACTATGAATGACCTGTTTGTGACTTATTGTGGTACTATGAACGACCTGTTTGTGACTGATTGTCGGACTATGAATGACCTGTTTGTGACTTATTGTTGGACTATGAACGTCCTGTTTGTGACTGATTGTCGGACTATGAACGACCTGCTTGTGACTGATTGTCGGACTATGAATGACCTGTTTGTGAGTGATTGTGGGTCCATGAATGACCTGTTTGTGACTTATTGTGGGACTATGAACGACCTGTTTGTGACTGATTGTGGGACTATGAATGACCTGTTTTGAGTTATTGTTGGTCCATGAATGACCAGTTTGTGACTTATTGTGGGACTATGAACGACCTGTTTGTGACTGATTGTGGGACTATGAATGACCTGTTTGTGACTGATGGTGGGACTATGAATGACTTGTTTGTGACTAACTGTGGGACCATGAATGACCTGTTTGTGACTGATTGTGAGACTATGAATGACCTGTTTCTGACTGATTGTGGGACCATGTATGACCTGTTTGTGACTGATTGTAGGACTATGAATGATGTGTTTGTGACTGAATGTGGGACTATGAACGACCTGTTTCTGATCTATTGTGAGAGTATTAATGACCTGTTTGTGACTGATTGTGGGAGTATGAAAGACCTGTTTGTGATTGATTGTCGGACTATGATCGACCTGTTTGTGACTGATTGTGGGAGTATGAATGACCTGGTTGTGGCTGATTGTGGGACTATGAATGATGTGTTTTTTGACTGATTGTGGGACTATGAACGACCTGTTTGTGACTGATTGTGGGTTTATGAATGATCTGTTTGTGCCTGATTGTGGGAGTTTGAATGACCTGTTTGTGATTAACTACGGGACTATGAACAACCTGTTTGTGTCTGATTGTGGGAGTATGAATGGCCTCTTTGTGACTGAGTGTGGGACTATGAACGACCTGTTTCTGACTGATTGTGGGACCATGAATGACCTGTTTGTGACTGATTGTGGGAGTATGAATGACCTGTTTGTGACTGATTGTGGGACTATGAATGACCTGTTTTTGACTGATTGTGGGACTATGAATGACCTGTTTGTGACTCACTGTGGGACTATGAACGACCTGTTTGTGACTGATTGTCGGACTATGAATGACCTGTTTGTGAGTGATTGTGGGTCCATGAATGACCTGTTTGTGACTGATTGTCGGACTATGAACGTCCTGTTTGTGACTGATTGTGGGACTATGAATGACCTGTTTGTGACTTATTGTGGGACTATGAACGCCCTGTTTGTGACTGATTGTTGGACTATGAATGACCTGTTTGTGAGTGATTGTGGGTCCATGAATGACCTGTTTGTGACTTATTGTGGGACTATGAACGACCTGTTTGTGACTGATTGTGGGACTATGAATGACCTGTTTGTGAGTTATTGTTGGTCCATGAATGACCAGTTTGTGACTTATTGTGGGACTATGACGACCTGTTTGTGACTGATTGTGGGACTATGAATGACCTGTTTGTGAGTGATTGTGGGACTATGAATGACCTGTTTGTGACTTATTGTGGGACTATGAACGACCTGTTTGTGACTGATTGTCGGACTATGAATGACCTGTTTGTGACTTATTGTGGGACTATGAACGACCTGTTTGTGACTGATTGTCGGACTATGAATGACCTGTTTGTGAATGATTGTGGGACTATGAATGAACTATTTGTGACTGATTGTGGGACTATGAACGACCTGTTTGTGACTGATTGTCGGACTATGAATGACCTGTTTGTGAGTGATTGTGGGTCCATTAATGACCTGTTTGTGACTGAGTGTGGGACTATGAATGACCTGTTTGTAACTGATTGTGGGACCATGAAGGACCTGTTTGTGACTGATTGTGGGATTATGAATGACCTGTTTGTGACTAACTATTGGACTATGAACAACCTGTTTGTGACTGATTGAGGGAGTATGAATGGCCTCTTTGTGACTGAGTGTGGGACTATGAACGACCTGTTTGTGACTGATTGTGGGACCATGAATGACCTGTTTGTGAGTGATTGTTGGAGTATGATCGACCTGTTTGTGACTGATTGTGGGAGTATGAATGACCTGTTTGTGGCTGATTGTGGGACTATGAATGACGTGTTTTTTGACTGATTGTGGGACTATGAACGACCTGTTTGTGACTGATTGTGGGATTATGAATGAACTGTTTGTGCCTGATTGTGGGAGTTTGAATGACCTGTTTGTGACTAACTACGGGACTATGAACAACCTGTTTGTGTCTGATTGTGGGAGTTTGAATGACCTGTTTGTGACTGATTGTGGGACTATGAATGACCTGTTTTTGACTGATTGTGGGACTATGAATGACCTGTTTGTGACTCACTGTGGGACTATGAACGACCTGTTTGTGACTGATTGTCGGACTATGAATGACCTGTTTGTGAGTGATTGTGGGTCCATGAATGACCTGTTTGTGACTGATTGTCGGACTATGAATGACCTGTTTGTGACTGATTGTGGGAGTATGAATAACCTGTTTGTGACTGATTGTGGGACTATGAATGACCTGTTTGTGACTTATTGTGGTACTATGAACGACCTGTTTGTGACTGATTGTCGGACTATGAATGATCTGTTTGTGACTTATTGTTGGACTATGAACGTCCTGTTTGTGACTGATTGTCGGACTATGAATGACCTGTTTGTGACTGATTGTGGGACTATGAATGACCTGTTTGTGACTTATTGTGGGACTATGAACGACCTGCTTGTGACTGATTGTCGGACTATGAATGACCTGTTTGTGAGTGATTGTGGGTCCATGAATGACCTGTTTGTGACTTATTGTGGGACTATGAACGACCTGTTTGTGACTGATTGTGGGACTATGAATGACCTGTTTGTGAGTTATTGTTGGTCCATGAATGACCAGTTTGTGACTTATTGTGGGACTATGAACGACCTGTTTGTGACTGATTGTGGGACTATGAATGACCTGTTTGTGAGTGATTGTGGGACTATGAATGACCTGTTTGTGACTTATTGTGGGACTATGAACGACCTGTTTGTGACTGATTGTCGGACTATGAATGACCTGTTTGTGACTGATTGTGGGACTATGAATGACCTGTTTGTGACTAACTATTGGACTATGAACAACCTGTTTGTGACTGATTGTGGGAGTATGAATGGCCTGTCTGTGAGTGATTGTTGGAGTATGAATGACCTGTTTGTGAGTGATTGTGGGACCATGAATGACCTGTTTGTGACTGACTGTGGGACTATGAATGACCTGTTTGTGTCTGATTGTGGGACTGTGAATAACCTGTTTGTGACTGACTGTGGGACTATGAATGACCTGTTTGTGAGTGATTTTGGGTCCATGAATAACCTGTTTGTGACTGATTGTGGGACTATGAATGACCTGTTTGTGTCTGATTGTGGGACTATGAATGACCTGTTTGTGACTGACTGTGGGACTATGAATGACCTGTTTGTGAGTGATTTTGGGTCCATGAATAACCTGTTTGTGACTGATTGTGGGACTATGAATGACCTGTTTGTGTCTGATTGTGGGACTATGAATGACCTGTTTGTGACTGACTGTGGGACTATGAATGACCTGTTTGTGAGTGATTTTGGGTCCATGAATAACCTGTTTGTGACTGACTGTGGGACTCTGAATGACCTGTTTTTGACTGACTGTGGGACTATGAATAACCTGTTTGTGTCTGATTGTGGGACTATGAATGACCCGTTTGGGGTTTTTGCTGCCTCTTTCTCAGTTGGATTGAATCCACGCTGAAACAAATATTCTTGAAGGTTTTTGAGCAGAACACAGAGAAGTCTTCATCCTGAGCTGCCTGAGCTGTTTGTTCATTCACTGAGATGGGCTGGGTTTTTACCTCTGCAAGTTTTGGTTTTGTTGCACTGATGTGGGGGGGGGTCTTTCACCAGGGTCATTCTTGGTCTGTGTGACTGCTGCTTGAGCCCTGTGAGAAGCAATTCTTCCTGTAGTGTTAAGATGAGACACACATTAAAAAAACAACAAAATAAAGCAGCGTCCTTGTCTGAAAGCTCAGCTCCCTTCTTGGAAGCATTTAGTCCAGATATTGATTTTGGGAGTGCTCCCTTTCCCGTCCCTGACTCGTTTGTTTAATCACTCTGCATTCTGAGGCCTGTTCGACATTGATAGAATTGATTGTCTGAGACAAAGCTGCCAATTTCTATCTGAGCCGTTTGCTTTTTAAGATCCGCTCGCAGTATGTTAAAACTCTTGACTCTAAGCTGATCAGACAGCATCAATGTGCTTTTGAGGACAAATCTGAAATGAAAATAGAACATATTTTGTTTAGCTTTGACTGCAGTGGGTCCACGGTATTTTTCTAACAGCTCTCTTTATTCTGGCTTTCTTCAGATGGGCTCTTGGCCATGAAAAAATCCATTTGCATTTTTTTTTTCTGATCCCCAACTTTTGATTTTTCCTCTGTGGCTTCCTTGATTTTCTGCCAGGTAACAGAAATATGCAGAAACATGCTTTGTGACAAATTTGTTAAATCCTAATTCCAAAAATTTCTGAAAAATAGGTCACTTTTTAAAACAGACACTGTGACTTTATATACAGACAAAAATCAAATATTCTGTTACAGTGCAGAACTCCTCCTCACGTCTGTCTTAATGTGCCGAAAAAGTGCTGATGTCCACGTCTTTTCACAATTCCTGTGCTAGTCAGATGACATACCGGATCAAGACAGCGTCCAGTTTAAAAATGAATGGCACATTATACTGTTACAGGAGTTTTTGTCATGGAAAGAGAAGTTGTTCCACCGCGCGTTGCGGTGCAGCCGCTCAGCGCAAAGAAACGCTGTGATGAAGCCTCACAGGACATGTTCTGGCATGTCCAGCTCATGCACAATCACAATCGGATATTCACACGACTGGAAAGCAACCGGAATACGTCTGAAATTCACCTGAAAGCCGTCTTGTGAGACCAACACCGAGGTGGTTTTGTCCCGCGTTATGAATGGCTCCGTGGCGCTTCCCTCTGCTTTTCTTTCCATGAAAAAAAACTCCTGTAACGGTAGAATGTGCCGGAAAAAGTGCTGATGTCCACATCTTCTGTCTTTTTGTGAAAGTCAGACGAGGTCCTGGATCAACAAAGCCTTCACGTTGGAAATGATCTGGTTGTTTCAGCGGGGTGTCAGCCTGTCGATGGGGGCTGGGAGCGCGCTGCGCTCTCAGGAGTTGTGGGCCGTCCTTAAAGCGGCAGTAACACTCCTTAATCTGTTTAATCCCCATAAAATCATCCCTGAAAGCCATATTAATTTTTCAAACGGTGTCCACTTGGAGGTCTCTCACAGTTTCTGGAAAAAAATCGTTCAGATATTTATTCACAATAAAAAAACGAGAGGGGTGGACCAGTGCTCACACAAAGCCTGCTCACAGGTGAATGACACAACCGACAGGCGTGAAAAAACTCACGCATACGCACGAGGGTTCAAGCTTGGCTGACGCAATCACACGTGATTCAAATCCATATGTTTTTTTTTTAAAATAATAAGGTCGGATACTTTTCTAATAGACCTCATATATTAGGGGTGGGCAAACATAAAAAATCTTAATCGCATTAACTCAATGACTTTCTGTGATTAATCATGATTAATCGCATGGTATATGTGAAACCCAAAAATGAATTCAAAAGCCGCTTAAAAGCACAGTTTTATTTGAAAATGTAAATGAACGTTGCATATATTTGAAAATGTAAATTTCAACTGAAACACTCTAATGAAATCAAATATAAAACCACTGGCAGATCATTTGTTATCCTGTTTCATATCAAAATGAGAATCTGTAAAAATAAATAAATAAATAAACAGTAACCATTGAGGTGGTACCTGAGACTTGTATAGCTTTGGTGAAATGCAAATTCTGCGTTGCAATGATTACAGATAACTTTGCTTTTCTCCAATGCGCCATCCTCAGGGCTGGATCCAGAGTGAAAATCTGACAGATGCATTTTTGCCCAATGATAAAATAAAAATCATACGCATCTTGTTATTCAATAATCCTCATTCTTTTATTTGTGTGCAACATACACTGTCACACTTCTTTTAATATATTTATTATACTCCATAGTGAACACTTCTTTGTATAAATATGATGTCCCCCCCAAAAAAAACACTATAACAAAAATTGACTGTAAACAGGATCAAATTTATTGCCCAAATCTTTCAGTTATACCTGAATCTATATATGATTTTTTTTTCAACTGATAAAATCAATAACAATTTGACTGCATATATTCTTAATAATATATTGAGATACAGACAGTTCACAGAAGACATTTTCCATTGATACCAATCAAAATTAGAAACAGTCCAGCAGGTAACAGTATTCATCATGTCTGTGACTAAATATACTAAAACAAATATGTCACAATTGTACACATACCACAATTTGATATGTGTACAATTGTGATATATTTGTTTTAGTATATTTAGATTTTGTTGTGATTTGGCACTTTATAAGCCGATTAAATTGAATTGAAATTGAACATTTTATTGAGTCTTAAAGTAAATAAATATGAAATTGGTCACTGGATCCTTAAACTTTGGACATAATAAACTCTACATGGTGAATCCTTGATCTCTGGACATAAATAGGAATAAACAAAATCTGTAGTTTTTGTCAAAAGCATTTCCTTTCAGACATTATTGGCATGAATGTCTTTCCATATATCTGAGCTGAGCTCTTACAGCTGCTGTGCTTCACTTCAGGATGTAATTTGAAAAGAAAATACAGCACGTTTCATTTTGGGAGGAAAAAACGTTTTAGTCGATTGTAGTTTCTTGTCTGTATTACAGAGTTTGGAAAGAGGTGTCATTTTATTTAAAGCGGCGATTAATTTTGAAGTTGTTAATTCCGACCGGACTCTGTCTCGGCCCCGCAGCGTTTCGAGCTGTGTGAACGGAACGGAGGACGATTCTCGTTTGACAGCTACAAGACAAGAGTCCCAGTTAGTGACTTTAATTCACACAAAAGTGACTGACGATATTTTAATGGCTTTGAGAGGGGTTAAGAAGCAGACTTGCTTTCTGAAGACCAGTGAATCAAAGAACCAACGAGCTACTGGATCGAAGCATTGCTTCAATGGTTCATGGTTTCAGAGTGGAGCCACGCTGCAGAAATGGTTGATTACAGACCAAACCCTGAATATCCGACTTTATTTGTATGTCATATGACTCTGAAACTCGGAAAAATCCGTATAATTTACGGACTATAGGTTGACATGAAAACCACCAAAAAGCTGTGTTCACCGGTTTACAAGATCTGGGCCTGATCCTGTAGAACTTCGTACCGAAAATGTCCATTCAAAAGTTCGGCGTCTTTCTGCATTTTGTTTTGTTGTGCATTGCATAGCCTGTACTTTTCTCGATCCTCGTGTTGTTTTCTGTGTGAAGTCAGCTATCAGCAGGAAGCAGCAACAGAAGCTCACTCCCGACTGACTAAAAGGCTTTAAAAAAAAAGGAAAAAACCCACAGCGTTAAGGGGAGGAACAAAATTGTCGGCGATAATGACCTCAATAATTAACGCAGCGTTAGCGCATTAACATTGCCCAGCCCTAATATATATACGAGGTCTATTAGAAAAGTATCCGACCTTATTATTTTTTTCAAAAACCATATGGATTTGAATCACGTGTGATTGAGTCAGCCAAGCTTGAACCTTCGTGCGCATGCGTGGGTTTTTTCACGGCTGTCGGTTGCGTCATTCGCCTGTGAGCAGGCTTTGAGTGAGGAGTGGTCCACCCCTCTCGTCGTTTTTTTTCATTGTTTAGGAATGGCTCAGAGACTGCCGCTTTGCTTGATCAAAATTTTTTCAGAAACTGTGAGGCACATCCAAGTGGACACCATTTGAGAAATTCAGATGGTTTTTGGTGAAAATTTTATGGGCTTCAAAGAGATTACGGGGTGTTACTGTCACTTTAAGGACGGCCCAGAGTGACTGGTGGCACGCCATGCTCCGAAGCCGCCATCGACAGGCTGAGCGACCATTTCATTTCTAAACAGATGGCTGTATGGATCCGTGACCATCGTGTGCAATTTCTCTGGTTATCACAAGAGCTGGACATCAACTATTTTCCATTTTAACCATTTTAACAAGAGATTTTGTCATGGAAAGCCGAGCGGAGGCAACGCGCATCATGATGGATTTGTTACTGGAATGAGAAAAAACCATCTTCATTTTGGTCTCACAGGACGGCTTTGAGATGGCGTTCAGACAGCTGTGGGTGGTTTTTCCATCGAGTGATTATCCCAGAAATTGTGGATGTGCCTGGACATGCCAGAACATGTCCTGTGAGGCTTCATCACGGCGTTGCTTTGCGCCATGCGGCACCGCCGTGACGCGCGAAGCCTCTGCTCCTCTTTCCATGACAAAAACTCCTGTAACAGTGTAATGTGCCATTCATTTCCAAACTGGATGCTGTGTTTTATCCGGGATGTCATCTGGCTAGCACAGGAATTGTGAAAAGACGTGGACATCAGCACTTTTTTGGCACATTGTGACAGACGTGCGGAGGAATTCCGCGCGTCGCGGCGGCGCCGCATGGCGCAAAGCAACGCTGTGATGAAGCCTCACAGGACATGTTCTGGCATGTCCAGGCACATCCACAATTTCTCGGATAATCACTTGATGGAAAAACCACCGACAGCTGTCTGAACGCCATCTCAAACCGTCCTGTGAGACCAAAACGGAGGTGGTTTTGTCTCGTTCCAGTAGCGAATCCATTGTGATGCGTGAAGCCTTCGCTCGGCTTTCCATGACAAAATCTCTTGTTAAAAGTGAAATCTGCCGGAAAATGGTTGATGTCCAGCTCTTGTGATAACCAGAGAAATTGCACATGATGGTCACGGATCCATACAGCCATCTGTTTAGAAATGAAATGGTCGCTCAGCCTGTCGATGGCGGCTTCGGAGCGCGGCGCACCACCAGTCGCTCTGGGCCATCCTTAAAGTGACAGTAACACTCAGTAATCTCTTTGAAGCCCATAAAATTTTCACCAAAAACCATCTGAATTTCTCGAATGGTGTCCACTTTGATGTCCCTCACAGTTTCTGAAAAAATTTTGATCAAGCAAAGCGGCAGTCTCTGAGCCATTTCTAAACAATGAAAAAAACGACGGGAGGGATGGACCACTCCTCACTCAAAGCCTGCTCACAGGCGAATGACGCAACCATCCATTTAGAAATGAAATGGTCGTTCAGTCTGTCGATGGCGGCTTCGGAGCGCGGCGCGCCCCACAGCCGCTGGGGGCCATCCTTAAAACAACACTCCTTATTCTCTACCAAGCCCGTAACATTTTCACCGAAAGCCAGATAAATTTTTCTAATGGTTTCCAGCTGCCAGTCTCTAACAGTTTCTGAAAAAATTCTGATGGAAAAAAAGCCCAAATCATTCCGCCATTTCCTGGCAATGAAAATCCACTGAGGGGGCTGGACCACTCCTCACTCAAAGCCTGCTCACAGGCGAATGACGCAACCGACAGGTGTGGAAAAACTCACGCTTGCGCGCGAGGGTTCAAGCTTGGCTGACGCAATCACATGTGATTCAAGTCCATATGGTTTTTGAAAAAAATAATAAGGTCGGATACTTTTCTAATAGACCTCGTATACATACATAAAAATACAATATGAGAATACATGTGCAGGGGAGAGGTAGAAGCCAAAGGCTTATCAAAGACCTCTCCCAACAAAAACAAAAATGTCACAACAGTAAACAAAATGATTATATCAATTCATAATATGTGAAACATGTAAATTAATCAAAACCAATTAATATATTGACATTATAAATACTCATGTAGGAGCTTTCATTTTAAGCGACTTTTGTATCTGTTTAAGGTGATGGATGGATTTAAAGGATGTACTGTATTATTCCAAGATTTAACACCATGATATCTGATATGACACTGATAATGAGTTGTTCTATGCAAAAGTAAATGCAAATATGAAGTCTGCCTTGTCGGATAATTATGAATTTGATGGTTATGCACAAAATAATATTTAATAAAAAAAAGACCAACTAATATCATGAAGAGCTCTGAAGACAAATAGACAAGTCTGGAAAGTATTTATATGATAGATATTTAAGAGCTGCAATTTGAAACGGTTTCAGAAAAGAAGTTATATGAACATTTTTTTTTCTGCAAAAGAAAGATTTTGTTTATATAAGTTACAAAGGTGCTTCCCCATACAACATTGCAATAAACCAAATAAGGATAAACTAAACTATAATATAATGATAAAAGACATTTGTAATGTACAAAATATCTTATTTTGCTTATGATTCCTATTGATTAGTTATTTTTTTACAAACATATTCAATATGTTCTTTCCAACACAATTTGTCATCCATCCATACACCCAAGAAACATATAGAAGAGGCCCTTGATATTTCTTCATTGTCTATGTAAATTTTAATTTGATCATGATTACATTTTTTATTGCCAGCAAATAACATAAAATTAGACTTATGAATGAATGAATGAATGAATGAATGAATGAATGAAAACTGTTTATTTCGAACATTTGATACAACAACAATTACAAGATAGATCAGTAAAGACAACAACAAAAAAGTTCCTACTGTGTACCCAACATGTCCGAAAAGGGGTAGGGTGAAGCATCAGCTTATTTATCCCTACCCCTTCTTCCCCACAACCAGTAATACCCTTTGCCACATATACACATAGATTCCTACACACCTAAACCGATATCAATATATATATATATATACATATACACATATATATATACATATATACACATATATATACACAAACATAAATATACACCTACACATAACTACTTACATACAAAATACTGTATATTTACAAGCCGAAGCAAAAAACAAAAACACCCTAACCCTCATTACCCTTCCTCCTCCCTATACCTAGAAAAAACCATGTTTTTGTACCGCTGTTTGAACTGGTTCATGCTTGGACATTGCTTGAGCCCCACTCCCAATCTGTTCCACATCCTCACCCCACAGACAGAAATACAGAAACCTTTTAATGTTGTTCGTGCCCACTGATGCTTTAAATTAAATTTCCCCCTCAGACTATAATCCCCTGATCTGTTAAAAAACATATTTTTAATATTTGCTGGAAGTAAATTGTTTATTGCTTTATACACAATTTGTACTGTTTGAAAATGAACCAAGTCTGTGAATTTTAAGAATTTGGATTGTAAAAATAGTGGATTTGTATGATCTCTATAGCCAGTATTATGAATAATTATTTTATGCATTACTGATAGTTATTGTGTTGTACCTTTATAAGTATTACCCCATACCTCTGCACAGTACTGTAAATATGGTAAAACCAGTGAGCAGTAAAGAATGCGGAGTGAGTTGTGGTCCAGAATATGTTTCGCTTTGTTTAGAACTGAAATGCTTCTTGACAGTTTACTTTGTATATGTTTTATATGAGTCTTCCAGTTTATCTTATCATCTATTATCACCCCCAGAAACTTATTTTCATGTACCCTTTCAATATCTACCCCCTCGACTTGTAACTGAACCTGTATGTCTGTATTACAATAGCCAAATAACATGTATTTTGTTTTACTTAAGTTTAATGATAATTTGTTTCTGTCAAACCATATTTTCAATTTTCCCATTTCTATACTGATCCTCCTCAGTAACTCCTGCAATCCCCCCTGAACAAAAAATGCTTGTGTCATCTGCAAATAATACTAATTTTAATATTTGGAAACATTGACAATATCATTTATATAAATTAGAAACAGTTTTGGACCCAATACTGACCCCTGTGGGACGCCACAAGCATTGTCCAAGCATGATGATGTATAGTCCCCCAACTTCACAAACTGTTTTCTGTTACTTAAGTAGCTTCTCACCCAGTGCAACACCAACCCCCTAATCCCATACTGTTCAAGTTTATTGATTAATATGTCATGATTAATTGTATCAAAAGCCTTTTTAAGGTCTATAAATATTCCAACTGAATGTAATTTGTGGTCTATGGCGTTTGTAATCTCCTCAACTGATTCTATTAATGCAAGTGATGTTGAACTATGTGCTCTGAATCCATATTGAATATCAGTAAGTAATTTATGTTTATTTATGAATTTGTCTAATCTATTATTGAATAACTTTTCTAATAATTTGGAAAATTGTGGAAGCAAAGAAACAGGTCTATAATTTGTGAAGTGGTGTCTATCCCCAGTCTTATACAGCGGCACAACCTTAGCTATTTTCATTTGATTGGGAAATTTACCGGTTTGAAATGATAAGTTACAGATGTATGTTAATGGTTCTACAATCCATTCAATGACCTGTTTTACCACCACCATATCAATTTCATTTAAATCGGTAGATGTTTTATATTTACAATTATTCACAATGTCTATAATTTCTTTTCCATCCACTGCTGTGAGGAACATTGAACAGGGATTTCTTTCTATGAGATTATTATCCCAATCCTCAGGTTGGGAATCGGGAATTTTTTCTGCCAAGCTTGGTCCAATATTTACAAAAAAATTATTAAAACCGTTGACTACCTCATCCTTATTTTCCTTCTTGACATTATTATCAATGAAATACTGAGGGTAACTCTGTTTTTTATTACCATTTTGATAATGCTATTTAATATATCCCATATTCCTTTAATATTGTTTTTGTTATTATATAATATGTTACTATAATATTCCTTCCTACATACCCGTATAATATTAGTTAATCTATTTTTGTATTCTTATATCTATTTTCTGCCTCTTTAGTCTTTAGTTTTATGAATTCTCTATACAGTGTATTTTCTTATTACATGCATTTCGTAACCCTTTCGTCATCCATGGTCGAGCTTGTATTTTTTGTTTTCTGTAGTATTGTTTAATTGGACAATTTTTATCATATAATGATGTAAATATTTGTAAAAAAGTTTCATATGCACTATCAACATCACTTTCACTGTATACTTTTTCCCAGTTTTGCTCCTGTAAATCCTTCTTTAGTGTGTTCATGTTTTCCTCTGTCCGCACTCGCCTGTATTTTATTTTCTCCTCTGGCTGATTCCGCCGATGGTTTCTATTATAAACGATGAAAACTGGTAGATGATCACTAATGTCATTGATTAATAATCCACTCACAGTGTTATTCTCAATATCATTGCTGAATATATTATCAATTAAGGTGGCACTATGGGATGTAATTCTGCTTGGCCTGGTGATTTTTGGATATAAACTCATACTGTACATTATACTGATAAATTCATCTGTTATTTTATGCTTATTTGGATTGAGCAGATCAATATTTAAGTCACCACAAATGAACACAGTTTTTTGATTAGTTTTTGAGAACATTTTTCCCATACAGTCAGTGAATGTTTCAATACTAGATCCTGGTGCTCTATATATACAGCTGACTAATACATTTTTGCTTTTTTCTTCACATATTTCAATAGTTATACATTCTAATAAGTTATCAATCACAGTTGTCATATTGTCTACTATTTTATAATCCATGTTCTTATCCACATACACAGCCACTCCTCCTCCACTCTTATTTTTTCTGTTTACACAATTAAATTCATATCCATCCAGTTCAAAATCCATTCCTTTATCTTCATTGATCCATGTTTCTGATATAGCAATTATGTTAAATATTTTTTTAAACTGACTTAAATATTCTTTAATGTTGTTAAAGTTTGCATATAGACTTCTGCTGTTGAAATGGATTATTGATAATTTGTTATCCGTTTTAATGATCCGATTAAACTGTTCATCTGTATAATAGCAACAACTGTCATTGATATTTGAGAAGAAATTATTGTCCGGGTCTATATCGTGCTCCAAGTCCAGTACATTGTGGTCTGTGTATTTAAATGTTCTCAGTTCTACTTTTCCATGATCAGCAATCCTTTGAGTTATATCCTTCTTGTCTCCAGATGTAGATGAATAGGTAGTAGATGAATAGGTTCCTCTGGTCTGTGTCATGGTGTTGTGATGTGTTTGTGTCCTCATACCTTATTGGTCATATTTGTCCAGATCCTCGCTTTAAGAAACACTATTGTTCATATTTGTCCAGCTCCTCGATGTTCCTTATTGCCATGACTTTTGCTTGTTCTGGTGATCCGTTCAGTTTGATGAATATTTTACAGTTTGAAGTCCATGTGTGCTGGATTTTTCCCTGTTTCTTCAAGAAGCGTGCTTTCCTTTCCTTATTTATATTTAATGATAATTTGTTAACTTTGAACCACATCGAATAATTCAAGAGATCATTATTTAAACATTTAACCAAACCACGTATATTTTTGCTGGAAATAAAATGAGTAGTGTCATCAGCAAACAACAATGGAAATGTTGTGGCAGAAACAGATGCAAAATCATTGATTATATATTATACATAAAAGCGGTCCCAAAATCGAACCTTGAGGAACTCCACAATGAATAGAATTAATTTCAGATTTCAAATTAAGAAAAACATACTGCCATTTATAAACTACAGCTTTAAATCCATATTTATGAGGTCTATTAGAAAAGTATCCAAACTTTATTTTTTGCAAAAACCATACGGATTTGAATCACGTGTGATTGCATCAGCCAAGCTTGAACCTTTGTGCGCATGCGTGAGTTTTTTCACGCCTGTCGGTTGCGTCATTCGCCTGTGAGCAGGCTTTGAGTGAGCAATGGTCCTCCCCCCTCGTCGGATTTTCATTGTGAGGTAAATGTCTGAATGGCTGGAGCAGAGCTGCATCAAATTTTTCCAGAAACTGTGAGAGACAGCCAGGTGGACACCATTCGGAAAATTCAGATGGCTTTCCGGGATGATTTTATGGGCCATAAGATCTTCACCGAAAGCCATCTGAAGTTTCCGAATGGTTTCCACCTGGCTGTCTCTCACAGTTTCTGAAAAAGTTTTGATGCAGCAAAGGGGCAGTCGCCATTTTTCTAACAATAAAAATCCGCTGAGGGGGCTGGACCACTCCTCCCACAAAGCGTGCTGACAGGCAAATGACGCAACCGACAGGCATGAAAAAACTCACGCATGCACATGAAGGTTCAAGCTTGGCTGATGCAGTCACGTGATTCAAATCCATATGGTTTTTGCAAAAAATAAAAAGGTCGGATAGTTTTTTAACAGACCTCGTATTTAACTTAGAAAGCAAGATTTTATTATTTACTGTATCAAGTGCTTTCAAAAGGTCTAAAAGCACACCAATTCCAAATTTGTTGTTATCAAAGGCAGCATAAATTCTGTCCATCAGTTTAATCAGGGCCATATATGTTGAATACTTTTTTCCGAAATCCATATTGATAGTTATATAAAATTGAATTCTTAAGCAAATGATCATTTAGTCTTTTATAAACAAGTTTCTCTAAGATCTTTGAAAAACATGGCAAAACTGAAATAGGACAATAATTTGAAAAAGATGCTGGATCATCTTTTTTAAACAACTGTATGATTTTAGCAATTTTTAAATCAGATGGTACTATGCCCATTTTCAAGGACAATGAAAACATATATGTAAGTGGTTCAGAAATTTCATGTATGACACATTTTACAATAGATGTATTTATTCCATAATGACCAGCTGCAGATGGATGTAGTCCAGCAATAATTTCACAAACCTCAGTGGAATTTGTGGGTTCAAATACCCTCACAGATGGAAATGAACCTTTAATGTAATCAACCGCATTTAATATTTGTGGAATCAATTTTTTTTTTTTTTTTTTTGCAAGAGAAGCACCAACCTTTGAAAAAAAATTATTAAACTTACAAGCAATGTCAAAGGGATCACAAAAGCTTTTAGATCCATCTGAAAAAGTTGGCGGATATTTTGATGAACATTTTTTCTTCTTAAGAGTTCATTGATTATTTTCCATTCCATTCCATTCCATTCCATTATTATTTTTTTTTTTTTTTCTGGATCTTTTGGATCTGCCTCTAAATCAAATCACCACCTCAAGTCAACAGATTTAAAATGAACATCCATTCATGTCTTTTTGAAATGTGGTGCCAACTGTCAGACAGACTGGGTCTGTTGTATGATGTGTATTAACAGTGTGCAGAAAACATATTTGTGGTCACGGGTGAATATGGTGAATCATCAGAATGTGTCTGCATGATGAGGTCAGCTACGAACAGAATCTGAATTGATTTTACACAGAAAAATGTGCTGTGTGTTTTCCACACACACAAACTTGGCTTTATATACAATACATGAATGTCCACATGAACACACACAACATACACCAGGCATGCAGTTCCCAGTGTACTTGTACTGTATTACAGGCAGTGCACCATAGAGTGTCAGCCTTGACTTTTTGAATTGTATGCTACTGATTGTATATATGTCTTTTTTTTTAATCTTTTATGACATCAGCAACACAACAATTAAGACACCGATTGAAAAAAAA
Organism: Thalassophryne amazonica; assembly: GCF_902500255.1. Taxonomy (NCBI): domain Eukaryota; kingdom Metazoa; phylum Chordata; class Actinopteri; order Batrachoidiformes; family Batrachoididae; genus Thalassophryne; species Thalassophryne amazonica. The sequence goes on from NC_047105.1 coordinate 145,482,881, forward strand.
AAAACAGATGTTATATTCTGAACCTTGCCTTACAATATAAAGCGCCTTGGGGCAACTGTTTGTTGTGATTTGGTGCTATATAAATAAAATTGATTGATTGATTGATTGAACATGTGGCTCATTTTATGATAACATTATGAATATTTAGTCTCCAAATGAAATTCAACCACATGGGCGTACATCCAGTACAGTCTGAGTGCCGGTTCCAAGCTCTGATAAATGACTAGAACTGTGTCAAGAAGGACATCTGGTACAAATATTGCCAAACCAAACATGATCACAAATTGATTTTCCATACCGCATTGGCCGAGGCTCAGATTAATGACTGCCATCAGTCCTGTTGACCAACAGGGTGCTGGCAGAAATCGGGCTGCTGTTGGGTGAAGAAGAAGAAAAAAAGGGAGAGGAGGAAAGTTAGAAGGGTGGAAGTAAGAGTCAGGAGTATGCATGTTGGCAGTGTGGCTCATAAATGGAGAAAATTGGCTGATAAGATCAAGAGGAGAAAGGTAGTGTGTGTTCAAGAGATCAAGTCAAAGGAAGGAGGTGGCTTCAAACTGTTGTATCATGGTGTGGATGGAAGGAGAAATGTTGTGGGTCATTTTAAAGGAAGTGTATGCTAAGAGTGTGTTGGAGGTTTAGCGAGTGTCTGACAGGGTGATGAGTGTGAAGTTAGAAATTCACACATGATTCAACAAATCACACTCCAACAAATTTGCATGATGATGAATATCATCAGTGCATTTGCCACAGAGGTAGAGTATGAGATGAAGGAGAAAGATTTCTGGAGTGAGTTAGATGAGGTGGTAGAGAGTGAACCCAAGAATGAAAGAGTGGTGACTGGAGTTGACTTCAGTGGACATGTTGGTGAAGGGAACACAGATGATGAGGAAGCAATGGGTAGATATGGTATCAAGGACAGGAATGTGGAACGACAGATGATGGTAAATTTTGAAAAAGGATGTAAAGGCTATCATGAGTACTTATTAAGAAGGAGGGAGAGGAAAGGGTGATGTACAAAAGGGGAGGAATGAGGTGGACTACACCGTACATAGGTGATGCAACTTGACAAAGTGGAGATGGTATGGTGGTAGCATAGCAAGACATCATCTCATCATAGTTTGAAGGATGACTTGAAAGGTGAAGAAGAGGAAGTGATTGAGAGCTGAACCAAGGATCAGATGGTGGAAGCTGAAGGAGGAAGACTTGTTAAATTCAGTGAGGAGGTGAGACAGGCAGTGGGTGGAGGTGAAGTGATTCTGGAAAACTGGACAACTAAAACAGATGTGGTAGTTGCTGAATAAAATCTTGGAAAGAAAGAGGATGCCTGAGGAGTGGAGAAGAAGTGTACTAATTCAGATTTTTAAGAACAAGGGTGTAGAGCTGCAGTAACTACAGAGGCATAAAGTTGATCAGCCACAGCATGAAGTTATAGGAAAGAGTAGTGGAAGTTAAGCTTTCAAAAGAGATCTGTGAGCAGCAAAATGGTTTCATGCCAAGAAAGAGCATGACAGATACAATGTTTGCTTTGACAGTGCTGATGGAGAAGTACAGAGAAGACCAGAAGAAGTTGCAAAGTGTGTTTGTAGATTTAGAGAAAGCGTATGACAGGGTGCCAAAAGAAAAGAGTTGTGGTATTGTATGAGGAAGTCTGGAGTGGCAGAGAAGTATGTGAGAGTAGTGCAGGACAAGTACAAGGACAGTGCGACAGCGGTGAGAACAGCAGTAGGAATGACAGACTCATTCAAGGTGGAGGTGGGATTACACCAAGGATCAGCTCTGAGTCCTTTCTTGTTTGCAGTGGTGATGGACAGGTTGACGGATGAGATCAGACAGGAGTCTCCATGGACAACGATATTTGCAGATGACATTGTGATCTGTATTGAGTCTAGAGAGTAGGCTGGAGAGGTGTAGATATACTCTGGAGAAAAGGGGAATGAAAGTCATTAGGAGCAACATAGAGTGCATGTGTGTGAATGAGAGGGAGCTCAGTGGAATAGTGCAGTTACAAGGAGTAGAAGTGGTGAAAGTAGATGAGTTTAAATAGTTCGGGTCACTTATTCAAATTAATGGAGAGTGTGGCAGAGAGGTGAAGAAGAGAGTGCAGGCAGGGTGGAGTGGATGGAGAAAGGTGGCAGGAGTGATTTGTGACTGAAGAATATCAGCAAGAGTGAAGGGGAAAGTTTACAAGACAGTAGTGTCTTGTCACTTCCTGTTCCGGAGCACAGCGGTGTTTTTCTGTATCTGTTAGCTGTTTAATCTGCGCAGTTAGATTGATCTAGTTATCTAGATTACGATTTGTTTCCCAGTGTAATCTTTACGTGCCTTAACTAAAGCACTCCTTCTGCTGAATCACCTCTAAATTATTTACACATTATTCACTTTGCGTGTTTTTAGGAATCCGCTAGCTTAGCGTAGCTACTAGCTCTTAGCCGATTTAGCATGGCGGCTTCTCCTGTCTCTCCTGCACTTTTCTGCTCTGGGTGTGAAATGTTTAGTTATTCCTCGGCCTCCTTTAGCAGTAACGGTACTTGTAATAAGTGTAGCTTATTCGTAGCTTTGGAGGCCAGGCTGGGCGAATTGGAGACTCGGGTCCGCACCGTGGAAAATTCTACAGCTAGCCAGGCCCCTGTAGTCGGTGCGGACCAAGGTAGCTTAGCCACCGTTAGTTACCCCCTGGCAGATCCCGAGCAGCCGGGAAAGCAGGCCGACTGGGTGACTGTGAGGAGGAAGCATAGTCCTAAACAGAAGCCCCGTGTACACCGCCAATCCGTTCACATTTCTAACCGTTTTTCCCCACTCGACGACACACCCGCTGAGGATCAAACTCTGGTTATTGGCGACTCTGTTTTGCGAAATGTGAAGTTAGCGACACCAGCAACCATAGTCAATTGTCTTCCGGGGACCAGAGCAGGCGACATTGAAGGAAATTTGAAACTGCTGGCTAAGGCTAAGCGTAAATTTGGTAAGATTGTAATTCACGTCGGCAGTAATGACACCCGGTTACGCCAATCAGAGGTCACTAAAATTAACATTGAATCGGTGTGTAACTTTGCAAAAACAATGTCGGACTCTGTAGTTTTCTCTGGGCCCCTCCCCAATCGGACCGGGAGTGACATGTTTAGCCGCATGTTCTCCTTGAATTGCTGGCTGTCTGAGTGGTGTCCAAAAAATGAGGTGGGCTTCATAGATAATTGGCAAAGCTTCTGGGGAAAACCTGGTCTTGTTAGGAGAGACGGCATCCATCCCACTTTGGATGGAGCAGCTCTCATTTCTAGAAATCTGGCCAATTTTCTTAAATCCTCCAAACCGTGACTATCCAGGGTTGGGACCAGGAAGCAGAGTTGTAGTCTTACACACCTCTCTGCAGCTTCTCTCCCCCTGCCATCCCCTCATTACCCCATCCCCGTAGAGACGGTGACTGCTCCCAGACTACCAATAACCAGCAAAAATCTATTTAAGCATGAAAATTCAAAAAGAAAAAATAATATAGCACCTTCAACTGCACCACAGACTAAAACAGTTAAATGTGGTCTATTAAACATTAGGTCTCTCTCAGATTCTAAGTCCCTGTTGGTAAATGATATAATAATTGATCAACATATTGATTTATTCTGCCTTACAGAAACCTGGTTACAGCAGGATGAATATGTTAGTTTAAATGAGTCAACACCCCCGAGTCACACTAACTGTCAGAATGCTCGTAGCACGGGCCGAGGCAGAGGATTAGCAGCAATCTTCCATTCCAGCTTATTAATTAATCAAAAACCCAGACAGAGCTTTAATTCATTTGAAAGCTTGACTCTTAGTCTTGTCCATCCAAATTGGAAGTCCCAAAAACCAGTTTTATTTGTTATTATCTATCGTCCACCTGGTCGTTACTGTGAGTTTCTCTGTGAATTTTCAGACCTTTTGTCTGACTTAGTGCTTAGCTCAGATAAGATAATTATAGTGGGCGATTTTAACATCCACACAGATGCTGAGAATGACAGCCTCAACACTGCATTTAATCTATTATTAGACTCTATTGGCTTTGCTCAAAAAGTAAATGAGTCCACCCACTACTTTAATCATATCTTAGATCTTGTTCTGACTTATGGTATGGAAATAGAAGACTTAACAGTATTCCCTCAAAACTCCCTTCTGTCTGATCATTTCTTAATAACATTTACATTTACTCTGATGGACTACCCAACAGTGGGGAATAAGTTTCATTACACTAGAAGTCTTTCAGAAAGCGCTGTAATTAGGTTTAAGGATATGATTCCTTCTTTATGTTCTCTAATGCCATATACCAACACAGTGCAGAGTAGCTACCTAAACTCTGTAAGTGAGATAGAGTATCTCGTCAATAGTTTTACATCCTCATTGAATACAACTTTGGATGCTGTAGCTCCTCTAAAAAAGAGAGCTTTAAATCAGAAGTGCCTGACTCCGTGGTATAACTCACAAACTCGTAGCTTAAAGCAGATAACCCGTAAGTTGGAGAGGAAATGGCGTCTCACTAATTTAGAAGATCTTCACTTAGCCTGGAAAAAGAGTCTGTTGCTCTATAAAAAAAGCCCTCCGTAAAGCTAGGACATCTTTCTACTCATCACTAATTGAAGAAAATAAGAACAACCCCAGGTTTCTTTTCAGCACTGTAGCCAGGCTGACAAAGAGTCAGAGCTCTATTGAGCTGAGTATTCCATTAACTTTAACTAGTAATGACTTCATGACTTTCTTTGCTAACAAAATTTTAACTATTAGAAAAAAAATTACTCATAACCATCCCAAAGACGTATTGTTATCTTTGGCTGCTTTCAGTGATGCCGGTATTTGGTTAGACTCTTTCTGTCCGATTGTCCTGTCTGAGTTATTTTCATTAGTTACTTCATCCAAACCATCAACATGTTTATTAGACCCCATTCCTACCAGGCTGCTCAAGGAAGCCCTACCATTATTTAATGCTTCGATCTTAAATATGATCAATCTATCTTTGTTAGTTGGCTATGTACCACAGGCTTTTAAGGTGGCAGTAATTAAACCATTACTTAAAAAGCCATCACTTGACCCAGCTATCTTAGCTAATTATAGGCCAATCTCCAACCTTCCTTTTCTCTCAAAAATTCTTGAAAGGGTAGTTGTAAAACAGCTAACTGATCATCTGCAGAGGAATGGTCTATTTGAAGAGTTTCAGTCAGGTTTTAGAATTCATCATAGTACAGAAACAGCATTAGTGAAGGTTACAAATGATCTTCTTATAGCCTCGGACAGTGAACTCATCTCTGTGCTTGTTCTGTTAGACCTCAGTGCTGCTTTTGATACTGTTGACCATAAAATTTTATTACAGAGATTAGAGCATGCCATAGGTATTAAAGGCACTGCGCTGCGGTGGTTTGAATCATATTTGTCTAATAGATTACAATTTGTTCATGTAAATGGGGAATCTTCTTCACAGACTAAAGTTAATTATGGAGTTCCACAAGGTTCTGTGCTAGGACCAATTTTATTCACTTTATACATGCTTCCCTTAGGCAGTATTATTAGACGGTATTGCTTAAATTTTCATTGTTACGCAGATGATACCCAGCTTTATCTATCCATGAAGCCAGAGGACACACACCAATTAGCTAAACTGCAGGATTGTCTTACAGACATAAAGACATGGATGACCTCTAATTTCCTGCTTTTAAACTCAGATAAAACTGAAGTTATTGTACTTGGCCCCACAAATCTTAGAAACATGGTGTCTAACCAGATCCTTACTCTGGATGGCATTACCCTGACCTCTAGTAATACTGTGAGAAATCTTGGAGTCATTTTTGATCAGGATATGTCATTCAAAGCGCATATTAAACAAATATGTAGGACTGCTTTTTTGCATTTACGCAATATCTCTAAAATCAGAAAGGTCTTGTCTCAGAGTGATGCTGAAAAACTAATTCATGCATTTATTTCCTCTAGGCTGGACTATTGTAATTCATTATTATCAGGTTGTCCTAAAAGTTCCCTAAAAAGCCTTCAGTTAATTCAAAATGCTGCAGCTAGAGTACTGACGGGGACTAGAAGGAGAGAGCATATCTCACCCATATTGGCCTCTCTTCATTGGCTTCCTGTTAATTCTAGAATAGAATTTAAAATTCTTCTTCTTACTTATAAGGTTTTGAATAATCAGGTCCCATCTTATCTTAGGGACCTCGTAGTACCATATCACCCCAATAGAGCGCTTCGCTCTCAGACTGCAGGCTTACTTGTAGTTCCTAGGGTTTGTAAGAGTAGAATGGGAGGCAGAGCCTTCAGCTTTCAGGCTCCTCTCCTGTGGAACCAGCTCCCAATTCAGATCAGGGAGACAGACACCCTCTCTACTTTTAAGATTAGGCTTAAAACTTTCCTTTTTGCTAAAGCTTATAGTTAGAGCTGGATCAGGTGACCCTGAACCATCCCTTAGTTATGCTGCTATAGACGTAGACTGCTGGGGGGTTCCCATGATGCACTGTTTCTTTCTCTTTTTGCTCTGTATGCACCACTCTGCATTTAATCATTAGTGATCGATCTCTGCTCCCCTCCACAGCATGTCTTTTTCCTGGTTCTCTCCCTCAGCCCCAACCAGTCCCAGCAGAAGACTGCCCCTCCCTGAGCCTGGTTCTGCTGGAGGTTTCTTCCTGTTAAAAGGGAGTTTTTCCTTCCCACTGTAGCCAAGTTCTTGCTCACAGGGGGTCGTTTTGACCGTTGGGGTTTTACATAATTATTGTATGGCCTTGCCTTACAATATAAAGCGCCTTGGGGCAACTGTTTGTTGTGATTTGGCGCTATATAAAAAAATTGATTGATTGATTGATTGATAGTGAGACCAGCTATGTTGTATGGCTTGAAGCAGCACTTTGAGGCAACCTTGTTGTGATTTGGAGCTATTTAAATGAAAGAAATTTAAATTCAATTGAAATTAGTAGAGAAGCTTGAATCTTCGACTGGACTGGGTTGCTTGACGTGAGGATGTTTCGCTTCAAATTGCAGAAGCTTCCTCAGCTAAAATTCTTGCTCTGGTAGTCTGACTTCTGTCTTGACTCTTGTAGCGAAGAATAAAACAGAAGCCAACAAAAGCTGGAGTTTTTAACCTAACCAGACCCCTCCTACCGAGAGGCTGACTGCTACAGGCTAGTGACTAAACAATAGCTCTAATTAGCACCTATTGTGCTCTAGTTAGCACCCTCCTAATTACCGGGCAGCTGTCCCTCCTAATGATGGGACGGAAGCCTCTCCTGATGGCTCCCTTGACGACTCTCCTGATGACATGAATGGCTCATTGCCATGAACAAAAGACTGAAACTGCTTAGACCTGAGTACCCCATTGTAAACAGGGGACAAAGCGTGTCTGAGACCCCCTTCCTGGTTAAGGCTGGGTTTCAACTGTTTTACAAAGAATGCTTCCTTGACACCTCTCTCAAACCATTTCTTCTCTCTGGCTAAGATTTTAACTTCCTTGTCCTCAAACGTGTGGTTAGTGTCTTTCAGCTGGAGATGAACTGTAGACTGAGATCCACTGGCGACCTCTCTGCGGTGCTGGTATAGCCTTTTGTGTAAAGGTTGCTTAGTCTCACCTATGTAGTGTTCATTACAGTTTTCCTGACATCTGATAGAATACACTACATTGCTCTGTTTGTAATTAGGGATCCTGTCCTTAGGGTGAACTAATTTCTGTCTCAAGGTGTTAACTGGTTTAAAGTAAACTGGGATTTTGTGCTGTCTGAAGATCCCCTGTAGTTTTTCCCCTACTCCTGCTAAATAAGAGAGAGACACTCCTCTTCTTCTTGTCTCTGTCTCCTGTCTATCTGGTCTCTTTGTTTTCTGAGACTTCTGCACTTTGTCAAGGGACCATCGTGGGTACCCACATACTGTGAGGGCTTTCCGTACAAGTTGTTGTTCTTTAGCCCTTCCCTCTGTAGTTGTTGGCACCTGTAGGGCTCTGTGTTGAAGAGTCCTGATCACCCCGAGCTTGTGTTCAAGGGTGTGGTTTGAGCCAAAGAGCAGATATTGGTCAGTGTGAGTGGGTTTTCTGTAAACCCCTGTCTGGAGCTGCCTGTTCTCTCCAATCGTAACATCACAGTCCAAGAAGGCTAAATGGTTGTTTCTGGCATCCTCACGTGTGAACTTGATATTGGAGTCCACCGAGTTGATGTGTTCTGTAAAGTCCTCAACCTCCTGTTGCTTGATTTTAACCCATGTGTCATCGACATATCTGAACCAGTGACTGGGAGAGATGCCCGTGAAAGATGTCAAGGCTGTCTTCTCCACTCGCTCCATGTACAAATTGGCCACAATGGGGAATACCGGAGACCCCATCGCACAACCATGGATCTGCCTGTAGTAATTCCCCCTAAACAGGAAATACGTGGTGTTAAGACAGATCTCCAAGAGTTGGCAGTTGTGGTCTGGTGTGAGTTTGGTCCTTTCAAGTAGAGACACATCCTCCAGCAGTCTCTGCCTCACAGCTGAGATGGCCTCAGCGGTGGGGATGCAGGGGAACAACGATGTCACATCAAATGACACCATAGTTTCATGTGCCTCCAGCTGCAGGTCCTTGATCTTGTTCACAAAATCTTGTGTGTTCTCTACATGGTGGTCTGAGTTACCCACTAGAGGAGCCAAAATCCACTTGAGGTGCTTGGCCAAATTGTATGTGATGGAATCTGTGCTACATACAGTAGGCCTGAGTGGCACGTTCTGTTTGTGGATTTTGGGCAGTCCATAGATGCATGGAGTGGCATCCCCCGGGTACAGTCTGTAGTATGTCTGCCTGTCGATGAGTCCCTCTTTCTCCAGGTTTTATAGGTAGCTAATGATTTTCTTCTTATAGCCGCTTGTGGGGTCTCTCTTCAGACGTTCGTATGTACTGGAGTCACTGAGCAAGTTGTTGATCTTGGCCTCGTAGTCCGATGTGTTCAGGACCACTGTGCATCTGCCTTTATCCACTGACAGGATAAGGATGCTTTCGTCCTTTTGCAGTGCTGACAAAGCTTTCCGTTCTTCTCCTGTGATGTTGGACGGAGGAGGCTTAGCACTGTTCAGCACTGCTGTGACCCTTAGTCAGAGGTCCCCAGTTTCTGACTCTGACAAACTGTTATGTTTAATGGCTGACTCTACTGCAGTGATATAATCTACTGTCGGTATATGTTTAGGGGTCACTGAGAAATTTAGTCCTTTAGCGAGCACATCCTTTTCTGTCTGTGTAAGAACCCTGTCGGAGAGATTCTTTACCCAGTTTTCCCTGTTGTCACTAATTTGTCTGGGTGTATCTTTAAAACTACTCCCACTGAAAGTATGCCTTTTCTGCACTAAAAGGTTGTGAAACATCCTGATTTGCCGCTCCTTACTTTTTAAATGCTCAGCCATTTGAATTTTAACTATGAACTTTGTGATCTTATTATGGGCCTCTTCCCCCACTAAGGTTTCTAACCTTTTGTGAAGACTATCAAGATCATTTTGGAGCTCTAATATTTTAAAATGAAGCCTTCTAATTCTAAGACCCAAAATCCTCCTAAGGTAACTGTGCTGGATCTTTTCTGCTGTATGGCCTGCTTCAAGTGCCTTTTGCTTCATGCATTTCAGAATAACATTTTGTTTGCATCTCAGGTTAAATCTTAAGTGGTTTCTAAAGTTAGCTATCTTTTTAGCAGTCCTTTCCAGCTTATGTACCAGTGCCAGGGCCTCATGCCCACAATTGGTCACAATGTTTCTGTATAGGCTCTCAGTTGTCCAGGTGGTTTCCATAGTAGAGAAGCTTAGGAGGGTGCTAACTAGAGCACAATAGGTGATAATTAGAGCTATTGTTTAGTCACTAGCCTGTAGCAGTCGGCCTCTCGGTAGGAGGGGTCTGGTTAGGTTAAAAACTCCAGCATTTGTTGGCTTCTGTTTTATTCTTCTCTACAAGAGTCAAGAGAGAAGTCAGACTACTAGAGCAAGAATTTTAGCTGAGGAAGCTTCTGCGATTTGAAGCGAAACGTCCTCACGTCAAGCAACCCAGTCCAGTCGAAGATTCAAGCTTCTCTACTATGGAAACCACCTGGACAACTGAGAGCCTACACAGAAATTCAATTGAAATTGTATGTCTCAGATGGTGACACTAACAAAAAGACAAGAGGCAGAGCTGAAGATGTTGTGATTCTCTTTGGGAGTGACGAGGATGGACAGGATTAGAAATGAACATATCAGAGCGACAGCTCAGGCTGGACACTTTGGAGACAAAGTCAGAGAGGTGAGACTGAGATGGTTTGGACACGTGCAGAGGAGGGACCCAGGGTATATATGGAGAAGGATGCTGATGATGGAGCCACCAGGCAGGAGGAGAAGAGGGAGGCCAAAGAGGAGGTTTATGGATGTGCTGAGGGAGGACTTGCAGGTAGTTGGTGTGACAGAGGAAGATACAGAGGACAGGGTGACATGGAAATGATTGATCTGCTATGGCACCTCCTGATGGATGCAGTCTCCAAATGTAATTTTTCCTCCCTTAATATTATATGAATTTATTCTCTGAATCTGAATCAATCCCTTTTCCAACAGTTGTCCCAACTTTCCTTCGAATACAAAATAATCTAACACGGGTATAATGAAACTCACAGAAACAACAGTTTGCTGTCAGTGTGACCAAATAGACATCAGCCAGTGATTGTGTCAGGTGAATTTTATGGTTGACACCTATGATGCACTGTGTCAGGTCCCAGCAGTGATGTGCAAACATCTGATTAATTGTTATACATGCTAACTCTGGCAAAGTAGCGGGGATGTGCGGTTTGGAGCAGCATGCTGGGAATCTCATTTGAATTGCAAACACCTCCCATGATGTTATTTCCTAATTCTGCTCCTTTTTCAGTGTAAATAACCTCATATTCCACTCGGAGATGGTTCAGTAGAGATTTTTCTTCATGGCATGTATAATCCTCAGCTCTTCATGTCATCTTTATGGGCTAAATATGGTGTTAAGTGTGTGGAACTTGAAGCACTGCCTCTCCTGCAAATATGATTATTTATCCTTGGCTTGTGTCTGTGATTCAGGCATAAATCGTGAGCCCAGCCATGCTGCTGAATGATTTGGCGTGCAGGCATTGGGCAGTGGATATCTCATGGCGACGCGTGTCTCCATGCTTCCCTGCCCTTGTGTTCAGGTGGAGGTTCTTTCCATATCATAGATCACAGACACGTCAGCACACCCTCGGGAGCCGAGCAGCATTTCATCTTCCATCAGGCCGTTTTGCTGCCGCAGACGCATCAGTTAAGCCCGACCAATTTTACACAGACAGTTTGATTTTGGATTCATTCTGTATTTTGTCTGGCTCACCGCCACTGATGTGCTGAGGTCTTTTTAAAGGTTTGGCTGAAGAGCTGGAGTGCTCTTCTAACAGCGGCTGCGGTCAGACAGGCTTTGAGTCTTGTGAGTTTGGAGAGTTGAGTCTGTTCGGCTGTCAAACCTTCACTTCCTCATCATGCAGCTGTTTTTTTTGGGGGGGAGCTCATCGCTGCCAATCAGTCATAAAGACTATTCAAGCACAGAGGAAAAAACCTTGTCAGACAATGGCTCTCTGATTTTGAAGACAGACTCTTGCACATCTCCACAATGGCTGTCAAATCTCAATGGAGCGTATTGAAATGAAATTCAGATTATATTTTCTCCCTTCGTGCTGCTTTGCCACCCCTGTTGCTTTTGTGATGCTGAGAATGATGTATGTTTTAAGTGAGTCGACGTTTGTGAGCTTGAGGCAGACTCCAGATGAGTGCCAGGCTTTGTTCTCCTGAAAGGAACATGATGGGGAGCGCTGATTCTTCTCCCCCTCGTCTCCATGCTGCCTGTCAGCACCGGCTGCATTTAGTGCACCGAAACCTCTTCTCACTGGCACGCAGAATAACCTTCCTTCCCCTGATCCCCCCCAAGCCTCATGTACTTTTATCTGAGCCCTCATGCTCAATGTGTGTGGCACAACACCTGTTACAGGATTTAACCCGCCGAACCAGACAGTGTTATTAGAACCCCTGGCAAAAATTATGGAATCACTGGCCTCGGTGTTCATTCAGTTGTTTAATTTTGTAGAAAAAAAAGCAGATCACAGACATGACACAAAACTAAAGTTATTTCAAATGGCAACTTTCTGGCTTTAAGAAACACTATAAGAAATCAGGAAAAAAAAAATTGTGGCAGTCAGTAACGGTTACTTTTTTAGACCAAGCAGAGGGAAAAAAAATACGGAATCACTCAATACTGAGGAAAAAATTATGGAATCATGAAAAACAAAATAACGCTCCAACACATCACTAGTATTTTGTTGCACCACCTCTGGCTTTTATAACAGCTTGCAGTCTGTGAGGCATGGACTTAATGAGTGACAAACAGTACTCTTCATCAATCTGGCTCCAACTTTCTCTGATTGCTGTTGCCAGATCAGCTTTGCAGGTTGCAGCCTTGTCATGGACCATTTTCTTCAACTTCCACCAAAGATTTTCAATTGGATTAAGATCCGGACTATTTGCAGGCCATAACATTGACCCTATGTGTCTTTTTGCAAGGAATGTTTTCACAGTTTTTGCTCTATGGTAAGATGCATTATCATCTTGAAAAATGATTTCATCATCCCCAAACATCCTTTCAATTGATGGGATAAGAAAAGTGTCCAAAATATCAACGTAAACTTGTGCATTTATTGATGATGTAATGACAGCCATCTCCCCAGTGCCTTTATCTGACATGCAGCCCCATATCATCAATGACTGTGGAAATTTACATGTTCTCTTCAGGCAGTCATCTTTATAAATCTCATTGGAACGGCACCAAACAAAAGTTCCAGCATCATCACTTTGCCCAATGCAGATTCAAGATTCATCACTGAATATGACTTTCATCCAGTCATCCACAGTCCACGATTGCTTTTCCTTAGCCCATAGTAACCTTGTTTTTTTTCTGTTTAGGTGTTAATGATGGCTTTCGTTTAGCTTTTCTGTATGTAAATCCCATTTCCTTTAGGCGGTTTGTTACAGTTCGGTCACAGACGTTGAATTCAGTTTCCTCCCATTCGTTCCTCATTTGTTTTGTTGTGCATTTTCGATTTTTGAGACATATTGCTTTAAGTTTTCTGTCTTGACGCTTTGATGTCTTCCTTGGTCTACCAGTATGTTTGCCTTTAACAACCTTCCCATGTTGTTTGTATTTGGTCCAGAGTTTAGACACAGCTGACTGTGAACAACCAACATCTTTTGCAACATTGTGTGATGATTTACTCTCTTTTAAGAGTTTGATAATCCTCTCCTTTGTTTCAATTGACATCTGTCGTGTTGGAGCCATGATTCATGTCAGTCCACTTGGTGCAACAGCTCTCCAAGGTGTGATCACTCATTTTTAGATGCAGACTAACGAGCAGATCTGATTTGATGCAGGTGTTAGTTTTGGGGATGAAAATTTACAGGGTGATTCCATAATTTATTCCTCAGAATTGAGTGATTCCATATTTTTTTCCCTCTGCTTGGTCTAAAAAAGTAACCGTTACTGACTGCCACAATTTTTTTCTTGATTTCTTATAGTGTTTCTTAAAGCCAGAAAGTTGCCATTTGAAATGACTTTAGTTTTGTGTCATGTCTGTGATCTGCTTTTTTTCTACAAAATTAAACAACTGAATGAACATCCTCCGAGGCCGGTGATTCCATAATTATTGCCAGGGGTTGTAATGTGACGCTGACCACAAGAGCTGTGAATGTTAACACATTCTAGAAAGTGATGTGGATGAAAACCTAATCCCCCAACCTGAATTTTACAAGTAAAAAAAATGCAGTCACAATTGCATAAACAAGAAAAAAATTGTTTACATGAATACATGTAAATATACGCAAATGTGTATATGTCATACATGCACGCACACACACACACACACACACATACATACATATGTACCGTGCATCCGTAAAGTATTCACAGAACTTCACTTTTCCACATTTATGTTACAGCCTTATTCCAAAATGGATGAAATTCATTTTTCCCTCAAAATTCTACATAAAACACCCCATAATGACAACATGAAAAGAGTTTTTTTTTAATGTATGCAAATATATATATATATATATATATATATATATATATATATATATATATATACACACTTTGTTGATGCACCTTTGGCAGAAATTCCAGCCTCAAGTCTTCTTGAATATGATAACACAAGTTTGGTGCTCCGACAGTGGGGGAAAAAAAAAGTATTTAGTCAGTCCCTGATTGTGCAAGTTCTCCTACTTAGAAAGATAGACAAAGAAAGAAAGACAAAATCTTGCTTGTTTGTGGGTGACCAAATACTTATTTTCCACCATTATTTACGTATAAATTCTTTAAAAATCCTACAATGTGATTTCCTGATTTTTTTTTTCTCATTTTGTCTTTCACAGTTGAAGTGTACCTATGATCAAAATTACAGACCTCACTCATCTTTATAAGTAGGAGAACTTGCACAATCAGGGACTGACAAAATACTTTTTTTACCCCACTGTATCTTTGGGCAGTTTGGTCCATTCCTCTTTACAGCACCTCTCAAGCTCCATCAGGTTGGATGGGGAGCGTCAGTGCACAGCCATTTTCAGATCTCTCCAGAGAGATGTCCTGAAGCCACTGCTTTATCTTGGCTTTGTGTTTAGGGTCATTGTCCTGCTGAAAGATGAACCATCACCCTAGTCAAGAAGTGGGCAATCGTGCCACGAAGGGCCGAGACACTGCAGGTTTTCCATGCTACCAATCACCTCAGCAGGTGATTTCATTGACGATCAGGTGCTTATGTTCAGGGGAGAAGCTCATCAGAAACCCACCTGCTGAGGTGATTGGTTGCAAGGAAAACATGCATTTTCTCGGCCCTCGTTGCCCACTCCTGCCCTAGTCTGAGGTCAAGAGCACTCTGGGCCAGGTTTTCATCCAGGATGTCTCTGTAGATTGCTGCATTCATCTTTCCCTCAATCCTGATGAGTCTCCCAGTTCCTGCCGCTGAAAAACATCCCCACAGCATGATGCTGCCACCGCCATGCTTTACTGTAAGGATGGTGCCTTGATTCCACCAACCATGACACTTGTTATTCACACCAAAGACTGCAATCTTGACCTCATCAGACCAGATAGTTTTGTTTCTCATAGTCTGAGAGTCCTGCAGGTGCCTTTTGGCAAACTCCAGGGGGGCTGCAGAGTGGCTTTTGTCTGGCCACTCTAAAGTGATCCAACAATCAGGTCTGTTTGGTAGAGATGGTTGTCCTTCTGGAAGGTTCTCCTCTCTCCAAAGAGGAATGCTGGAGCTCTGACAGAGTGACCATCGGGTTCTCGATAACCTCCGTGATGAAGTGGATCTGAACTTTTTCCACTTATGGATGATGGAGGCCACTGTACTCATTGGGACCTTCAAAGCAGCAGAAATGGTTCTGTACCCATCCCCAGATTTGTGCCTTGAGACAATTTCTTTGACCTCACGCTTGGTGTGTGCTCTGATATGCACTGTCAACCGTGGGACCTTATATGTAAACAGGTGTGAGTCTTTCCAAATCATGTCTAATCAACTGATTTCACCCCAGGAGGATTCCAATTAAGCTGTATAACATCTCAAGGATGATCAGTGGAAGCAGGAGGCCCCTGAGCTCCATTTTGAGCCTCATGGCAAAGGCTATGAATATGTATGTACATGTTTTCAATGTTTCAATTTATTTTCATTTATGTAGCACCAAATCACAACAGAGCTGCCTCAAGGTGCTTCACACAAGTAAGGTCTAACCTTCCTAACCCAGAGAGCAAGCACACACACGACAGTGGTAAGGAAAAAACTCCCTCTGAGGAAGAAATCAAGCAGACCAGACTCAAAGGGGTGACCCTCTGCTTGGGCCATGCTACAGATGCAAATTACAAAACAATGCACAAAACGAATATGCAGGAAATATTGCCAGTGCACAGGACAGAAGGGTTTCGAGAACAGATACCACACCCATCTCTGGATGGAGCCGCACCTCAAACAGAGAGAAAAGAAAAAACAGAATCAGGCATCAGAAAGACAACAAATACAGTGTAATTTTCCGGCATTAAGCAACAAGAAAAACAAAAGAAATTCTAAGGTGATCGCCTGCCACGAACCCTAAGTTTCACTAAAAGACCCAGAATTTAGGAAACGTTGAAGCCGCAGCCCACTGTGTTTCCTAATAAAATGAATTAAAAGAGTAAAAACCACAGTACTATACTATGCCAGTATGCTGGCCATACGAAAGGGAAAATAAGTGAATCTTATGTCTGGATGTGAAAGTCTACAGAATCTAAACTGTTTTATTGATGCAGGGAGATCATTCCACAGAACAGGGGCCGATAAGACAAAGCTCTGTGACCCACAGCCTTTTTATTCACCCTAGGTAGACAAAGTAGTCCTGCAACCTGAGAACACAAAGCCTGGGCCGGTACGTAGGGTTTAATTAGGTCATAGGTAGGGAGGTGCTGGTCTGTGAACAATTTTAGCGGAACCGTAAAATGTGATCTCACTGGGACAGGAAGCCAGTGAAGAGATGCCAAAATGGGTGTAATGTGGTCAAATATTCTGCTTTGTGTCAAAAGTCTGGCATCAGCATTTTGAACCAATTGGAGAGCCCTAATGCTGGACTCGGGTAAACCAGAAAATAGACCATTGCAGTACTCCAATCTAGAAGAGACAAACACATGAGTCAGGGTCTCAGCATCAGCCATAGACAGGATGGGACGAATCTTCACTATATTTTGCAGGTGGAAGAAAGCAGTCCTCGTGATATCTCTTGTAATATCTCTTATCTTATCTTGTGTGATGTATGACACATGAGCCTTGGCTAAACGTAAACTAGTCAAATTGATGCCAATGTCTCACTGGACCAAGAGCCATCATTTCAGTCTTGTCAGAGTTTAAAAGTAGGTTGTTGCTAGACCATCCAGTTTTTCACTGATGCAAGGCAATCTTCTAAGGATTTTATGTGGATGAGATTACCAACAGTTATCGATAATGTATAACTGAGTATCATCAGCATAGCAATGAAAGGTAATCCAAAAACGCCACAATATGTGCCCAAGAGGTGCTATATAAAGGAAGAAAAGCAGAGGGCCTAAGACGGACCCCTGTGGAACCCCAAATTTGTCACTAAGGTTAGAGATAGTGTTATTGTACAAAACACAGTGAGAACGACTGGTCAGGTATGATGTCAACCATGCAGGGGCACTCCAGGTAATCCCAAAATGATTTTCCAGCCTATCAAGTAGAATATGATGATCCACAGTATCAAACACAGCACTGAGATCTAATAGCACTAGAACCATATTGGTTTCTGCATCCACTGCAAGCAGAAGATCATTAACCACTTTAGTGAGAGCCGTCTCTGTGGAATGATATTTTCTAAAAGCAGACTGCAGTGGCTCAGAAAGATTATTCTCAATCAGGTGGTCCACAAGCTGCTGTGAAACCACTTTTTCCAGAATTTTTGAGGAAATGATAGATTTGATATTGGCCTATAGTTTTTCAATACACTAGGGTCAAGATTAGGTTTCTTAAGTAATTGTTTCATCACTGCATATTTGAAATATTTAGGAACAGATCCAGAAGTTAATGAGAGATCAATAATTTCCAGCACAGTTGGCCCAAGCGTGGGCCACAGGTCCTTAAAGAGTTTTGTTTGGATAGGATCAAATAAGAAGGTTGTGCTTTTTGTAGATGTTACGAGTTTTGTCAGCACACCTAGTGAGATAATATCATATTTTGTAAATCTAGGTAATATGCCGGTTATGGCACCCACCTCAATAGCAGGGTGCAGTGGCTGGGTTAAGGCATGCTGGGATATGTTTAACCTAATGCCTTCTATTTTCTTCTCAAAGTAATCCAAGAAATCTTGTGCTGCAAACGGAGAGCATCTTAGAAGTGGCTGTCCATGAATAAGTGTTGCTTTGAGTTATGCTTGTTTTTGTTGATCAAATCAGAGTAATAGGTCCATGTTGTAGCCAGTAGTGCATTCTTATAGTCTAAGATAGCATCACAACACGCAAAGTGGAATACTTCTACTTTTGAACTGTGCCATTTCTGTTCTAGACCTCTAGCCTTATGCTTGAGGTCACATTATCATTGAACTAAGGGGACTGTGTTTTGGGGGTGTGTGGTTTTAACAAAGGTGGTAGAATCATGTCGAGTGTAGTTTTGAGCACTGAGTTTAAACTATCCACAAGACTGTCTACTGATTGGACGTTTGCCAAATGTGAAGCTATCAAGCAGTTTTAGCTTCGAGTTCAGTCATAGTTGAGGAGTTGATGCATCACCGTAGTGATAAATGAGGTTGTTGTTCCACTAAAAATGGCAGCGAAACTGTAAACCTAATAAGTGAGTGATCAGAGACCACCACTGCAAGAGGCATGGCGTCAATACTTGTGACAGCAATATCACGAGCATCAACAAAATCCAGGGTATTTCCACTCATGTGCGTCAAGTCCTGAATGCATTGCTAAATGTGAAAGTCACTAATAATCAGAATGTTATCTGCACTAGTTGACAAGTTAGAGATGAACGCACCAAATTCCTCTAAGAATTCAGTGTATGGGCCAGGGGGCCTATATACAGAGACAAAATAATATGGCTGATTTTTATTCTTCTGATCTTGGCAATATGTAGCATCATGGGCAGAGCGGAGAATCAGATGCTCAAACGAGATATGTGTCCCCCAACAGCTAATAAGCTAAACCTAGATTTATAAATAAGAGCAACACCCCCGCCTTGCTTCACATAATGAGGGATGTGACTAAATGTGTAAGCCAGTGGGCAGGCCTCAGTTAAGGGGAAGACAGAATGAAGGTCAGTTATCAATAAAACTAAAGCCTTGCTGTCTACAAAATTGTCCCAGCCACCTATTTAACGATGTCAGCCTGCTAAATGTTTCATCATTACCCTGGGAGGGGAGGGGACTAGACACTATTAATCAATGCCGACACATCTTTCTGGCAAGGTCACAAGTCCTCTCTATGTCTGTTTTTGTGACCTCTGAGTGCTTCATCC
Source organism: Thalassophryne amazonica (assembly GCF_902500255.1). NCBI lineage: Eukaryota > Metazoa > Chordata > Actinopteri > Batrachoidiformes > Batrachoididae > Thalassophryne > Thalassophryne amazonica. The sequence continues at coordinate 145,501,894 of NC_047105.1, forward strand.
TGACATCACTGGCGCCGACATGAATAACTATGTGACTCTCGTGTCATGTTCCTTTGTCTGTCTACCATTCTGCAGCATCAGCACCCTAAGATGAGAGGCGATGTCGGGAGCTCTGGCCCCAGGGATACATTTAACGTCAACCGCTGTCTGTAACCTGACTTTGCAGGTGATAGAATCCACTGTCACTAAAGCCCGGCATTTCGGCCTGGAGATAGGAGTTGAAGTCACCCGTGAGCTCAAAGAACTCACATCAGACATATCCAAAGGGGAAAATGGTTCACAGTTTGCAGTGGCGAATGTGATTGGGGTACCACAACCAGGCACCAAACCCTACCTGGCTTCCTCCACCTAGCTACAGTCCAAAAGCTTGCATTTCTAGGCTGATGCTAATTGGCACACTTGCCGGCCCAACACTAACCTTGTCTGGAGTACCCAGAACATCTAACTCCACTGAGCTAAGAAGCTGTTCTAGCTTACGGACACAGCTCTCTAAAAGAGCCACCCTATCTTCCAGCATCATGCAGGATTTATGTAAAGTGTAAAGTAGTGTACTTTGTGCACCAGAAAATTCAAGAGTATAGCCAAGCAAGCCTGAGCTAACCAATAATGAATAAGCTAACCACTCCTCAGGTTCACACAGGAGTAAATTAATGAGCTAAAATTCACAGCAGTTACACTGAAAAAGTGACAGAAGTATTCAAGAAACGGGGAGTCGACCTAGCTAAAGCAAGCTAACCACTAGCAAAAATGCTAGCCACTCCTAAGATTTACATAGGAGTAAAATAATGATCTAAAATTCACAGCAATTACACGGAAAACTAACAGAAGTACGTATTAGACTGGTAAAAACAGTAACAAAAGTAACAACTGGTGGGGCTGAGTCGACCTAGCTAACACAAGCTAACCGGTAGTGAAAGCTAACTGCTGGTGATTCACAAAAGGACTGTGGTCAAATAAGTTCAGTTCAACAGAAATAAAAGTATACAACCATGTAAAAATCAGAAGAGTGTCACAACAGCAAACAACATATAATATATATAAATGAATAGTTTCTTCTTTAAAAACAAATCACCATGACATGTTATCACACTTATGTAAATGTTGCAATTAATCAGCTGTTCGCATGGTTCGCATGCGTGCAACTATGGTTGACATATGCAGTATATTGAACCAAATAATTTCCATGAAGGGAAAAGAATGAGTGGAAAGTGCATCAACTTGCTTCACCCTCATTGTGTTTGGAAAGAAGATTCTGAAAATATTTATCTGCAAACATGAAACTGGGGATTTGTACAAGGACTTGTTGGCATCATAAAATTTATGACCAGTACCAAAATATATTAACTTTTATGCTAAAATTTCTTTTTTTTTTTACCAAAATGTGATAGAACATCAATATGATCAGCAGATGTCCTGAAGCCATTCTCCTCATCTAACAAAATTCAGAGTCTCTGGGTAATGATTAAGTCTATTACCTGAATATATTTTATACACTGCAGTGATCAGCTGAATGCCTGTGTAGTTTAATTGAACTCTTGGGTCAACTTCTGAAGATTTTGGAATGTTTTTTTTTTTTGTTTTTTTTTAATAGATTTATTTCACACTAGTGGAATATAAAACCATTATGAAACCATGTTTGAAACAGATTTTGCAGCACCTTCACCAAATTTTAAATTTTCAGGACCCCACTGGGGAGCTCCTCGACACCCACAGAGGTATTTATTTCAGCTTTGTCTCCCACTTTCCACACCTCCTCCAGTGTGATCTCATTATTCAACATATGACGATGATGTCACTACAAATATCAACAGAGTGCAGTGGAAGAAGCATGACTGGGGACCCTTTAGCAAGGCATGACACAGGTAAATATGTTAAACAGTCTTTAATGTCATGACAAGCAAACAATGGTCCAGGAACACAGGGCATAGTGTACAAAGCCACAGTATATGTGTGGAGGCGCAATCACAAGGACAATCCAGGAAAACAGGCAATTGGTCAGAGATCATCATCACACCTAGCAATCCAAAAAAAAAAAAAAAAAAAATCAGCCAAAAATCAAATAACCCTGAAGGCAGCAACACAGTCAACAACAGGAAAATAAACATGATTAATCAATGCGAGAAGTCTCAGAATCTTTGTTCTGGCAATGGAGTGACCATCGTACAAGGACTAAATAGCATGTCAGAGAACTAGAAAGAGAACAGGCGTTCATGTAAACAGGAATACATGTGAATCCCACAGAAATGAAGAAAAATGAGATATAGAAAGCACTGTGAAACAGAGTTCACATGACAAGACATGGCTGAAAAATAAATCTGTGTTCTGTCCTCATGTCGTGGCCTTTGGGGAGAAACAACAAGAAACTAGAGCACCACACTTGTAGAGTGCAAACCTCCGCCAACACTGGTTTCCAATTCCACAAATTTTTACCTTGGATCAAATGCCAAGAGCATATATTTAGTCATGCACTTGAATCAATGTTTTGTGTGATTGTCAGTTTTTTTTTTCCAAATATTTTGTTTTCTGTATTTTTCAGATAGTTTTCATAGTTACTGTATCTCTGCTGTGCACAATTTGTCATTGCTTTTTGGCACTTGGTTTCTGACTGATAAATGGAATACAAACAGGCATAAAAGTGAACCTCCATTCAATTTTGGTGGTGTAGGTAAATTCATAAAAGAAAAATGAGTGACTGAGGCACTTTTGATTGAGATATACTGCAAAATGTACATAAAAATGGGCTTTTCAGTATTAAATTCAAAAGTCCACAAAATCCATGATCTGGATCAAATCCAGTTCAAACTTTGTCAGGCGATAGTGAGTGTCGGTCTGCACCTCACTTTCAAATTTGAGAGTGATTACATTAAATTTCACTGTTCAATTTAAATGGCCACAAAATCAGTAATCTGGATCAGATCTGGATCAAACTTTGTCAGTCAATAAAGGATACCATCCTACATAATGCTCTCAAATAATGCTCTCCTCCAACTTTGTTGGAATAACCGTGAAAGTCTGATGACTTCCTCTTTTCAAAATGTAAGCAGAGAATTCCATCTTATGCAAATTTATGTGTGAAGTAGAATCAAAGAAATATCCAATGTGCTTCACAATGTAAATCACAATGTACAAGAAATTAAAACACCCAGAAACACCGTAAAATGTAAACCTTTAGCACATGTTCAGTCAGTGGAAGTACATTAAACTTGATTTTGTTTTTTTTTAATGGATGACGAAAAAAAAAATTCAGACTTGATTTAAACTTCAGTCATTTGCTTGTGTCATACTTCATAACACTGGAGCGCCATATCCACATGGTCTCCAACCTGGTGTCATCTTCCTCACTATAGGCCACTATAGGCCACTCCTTCAGTTCCTTTCACGGTTTGTGTTGTTCTTGCTTCGAATAGTCAAGATTTGTCAAGTGAGGAATTTGACAAAATAAGTCTAGTGTTCTGCACAAAATTATTACCACCACGGTCCTTTCCTGCTCTCCTATGGGATGTGTGCTTCTGTCCAAACCAAGTAAATCCATCAAATGCAATTAAATACCAGGATACGTGCATCTCTTTCAGAACAGTGAAACTAGGCTTAAGAGAGTGGAAGTGCTTCTTTTCAAAATTTACAGTTCGCAGATATTCATCTGCTCACTAGTCCAGCGAACTAACAGAAAGGGTCATATCGTAAAGCCCAGCGCAAGTGTCAGTGTTAACTTCCACCTGGCACAGTTGTCACTGTCACCCCCAGCACCCATATCATCTACATCACAATAGCACACCCCTTTGGACATGTTGGACTAATGATGAAGCATGGTCAGGCACAGAGCTGTGGGTTCATATCTTCTAGCACCAGAAAGCTTTTGCACTTAAACCAGTAAAACCCAGCTCTAAAATCCAGCAATGTACAGAAAGGACAACAGTCAAAATAATGCCTTCTGAAATGAGTTTCTGGTGGCTGACTGTTGTGTGGGCCGCTGAAGAGGAGGTACTGCTGGCCCACCATCACCAGAGGGCGCCCTGCCTGGAGTGCGGGCTCCAGGCACCAGAGGGCGCCGCCGCCTCACGGGAGCAGCCTCGGTGACAGCTGTCACCCATCACCTGAGACAGCTGACGGCAATCATCAGTGGGGTATATCAGCAGGACGGCATCTCCACCTCATTGCCGAGATATCGTTTCTACCAGAGAGGTAACATATCAAAGCCTACTGAGTACACAGTTTTGACTGAGCTAGTTATTGGTTTACTGTTCCAACGAGAGGTGGAGGTACCTTTCCTGCCGTTCGGAGTTCTGGGTGCAAACGCGCCCCCATCTAACTGTTCTTTTTCCCTCGCCAGCAGTACCAGGTCCGACACGCGGAGGCAGTGGCCACCTGGGAGTTCGGGACTTGGCGGCTCCAGTATTCCCGGGGTCCTGTGGCGGAGGAAGCCGTGTGGTTCCGGTCTTACCTTGGAGAGGCGTCTCCTATCTTCGAGCCTGCCCACACGACACCTTTGTGTATTGACTTTTGTCCATTTCTGTCATTGGTTGTATTCGTTGTGCACATTCACAACAGTAAAGCGTTGTTATTTTGACTTACTCCATTGTCCGTTCATTTGCGCCCCCTGTTGTGGGTCCGTGTTCCTACACTTTCCCAACAGCTGACGCCAATATTAGCAAGTCAAACATTTGCAATACCAATATGTCTGAGGATATATATGTAAAAAAGGCAATAACTCCTAATACTTTACTATCAAACACATGACAAACAAATGGAAATGAGGCTTGATGGTTTCCAAATTAAACTTGAACTTTATTACAAATAAATATATAAATAAATCCAACAACCAAGAATGTACGTCACACTGCCTTCACTGGATTGGCAGTTGCTGTGTTGCATTGCTCTGCATGAGCTCAAAATAGAGTTCTTGTCTGTTTTGGCCCTACCTAGCTGGCAACATATTGTCTCTTGTCACTATAGAACACCCACTCTAAATGGAAATTAAAGACAGCTGATTGATTTGCCTCTGCCGCCTGTAGCTAACATGACCAAGGGGTGATTGGGTCTCAGATCGCCCTCTGCTGGAATGACACATTTTCCAACAGGCAAAGTTTTTTTTAGTTCATTCTTTATTCAGTAAAATAAAAGATTTCAAATCAGTGCTTCACTTTCTCCATATTTTTTTCCCTCAAACTTCTACTCACCATTCCCCATAATGACAATGACACATTTTTTTTTTTTTTTTAGATTTTTGCAAATTGATTAAAAAACAAACTAAGAAATAACATGCACATAATAATTTGCAGCCTTTGCCATGAAGCTCAAAATTGAGTTCAGGTCCATCCTGTTTCCACTGATCATCCTTGAGATGCTTCTACAGCTTAATTGGAGTACACATGGGGCACATTCAGTCAATTGGACATGATTTGGAAATGCATACACTGTTATGGTTAGAGGTCCGGACAGGACTGGCAGTCTCACAGGGCGGAATCATGGAGCACAGGCACCCACGGTGGCAAGCCTCACTCCGCTGGTTAATTGCCGCAGACAGCCAGTCAATTCGGGGGTTGTGCTTGACTTACCAGAACTAAGGGACAAGTGGAGGGAATGACGAAAAACTGAATTTTCTCACAATGGTTACCAGAAACTATCTGAGTGACCAGTTTGGTCTGATGAGTGACTGACGGAAGCGGGGTCCTGTCCAAGGAGGTCATTGCAAGAGGGACAGTCAAAAGAAGAATAGGGATCTTAGCTTTGGTAACAACTTTCTCACTGAGAACATTGCTCTCAGCTCCAGTGTCCACCAGTGCAGAAACGGAAATGGGGAATCTTGGAAGAGGATCGTGGTCAGGATTTTCATGCACCCCGATGACCCACCTGTGAATTTAGCACATCTCACCCGCAACCCGGACTTGACGAGTGAGCGTATCCTAATAGGCCGAATGAGCCAGTTAAGGCGGACATTTCCCATAATGCCGCAGTAAATGCACGCTCCGGTAGCCAGTCTCCACTTTCTTTCTGAGATAAGCTGGCCCTGTTGAGTTCCATAGGTTCAGCAGCAGGGGGAGCTGGTGAGCCCGAGTGGGGAAGCTCAGTGGAGGCGGTCCAATTTCACCCACAGCCTTTCTCCCAGCGTCTTTCTCTCATGAGGCAGTCTAAACAAATTACCAAGGAAATAAATTTATTCAGGTCCTTCGGTTCGTCACAGACTGCTAACCTGTGTTTAAGAGGTTCGCAGAGACCCTTGATGAAAATGCTTCAGAGGGCTGCCAAGTTCCAACCCACAGCAAGAATGCGGAAATCGATCGAAAATTTGACTGCATGACGATGCTCCTGATATCGAGAGATAAGACTGATCCGCGGAATAAGCTTTCATGGGATGGTCAAAAATGAGTTGGCGAACTCAGAATATGTTTTTAATACAGGAGACTCACTGCTCCAAAGAGCAGTTGCCCAAGCTTGTGCGTCACCGTGCAGAGGATTAGTCACGTAAGTGACGCGGCTGTCGGAGAAGAACTACAAGGGACTTTGGGAAAACACGAGAGAACACTGCACCAAAAAGGCTGTACATGTATCTACACAACTGGAATACGGTTCAGGATGACTAATCAATGGTTCAGAAGTTTCAGCAACAGATGCGGAGGGACACTGCTCGGGAGGAGGCAGGGCTGAAGTTGAGGAGGCTACAAATTCAGAGAGTTGATCAGTGATCTGTGAGAGTTGATCTGCGAGCTGTGTGATGCGAGTGTCTAAGTGGGTGACCTGAGCTGCTAACTGTGTAAAATGAGTGTCAGCGTGATTAACCTGGGCTGAGAGGCTCTGAGCCTGGGATCCGATAGAAGCCGTGGAATGCTGGAGGTCTCCCAGGATCCGACCATGAAGGCTGAGAGCTTGGTGGACTGGGTCTGCTCCCACTGAGTCCATTTTGTTGGCCAGATTCTTCTGTTATGGTCAGAAGTCCAGATGGGACCAGACTGATACAGGCTATGGACCCAAACACTGGGAGCACGGAAACAGAGCTACTTGTGAATGACAATAGATTTATTTACAATAAGGACAAAATAGAAGTGCTGTGCTGGGGGTGCCTGCAGAGTGCAGAGTCCACCCACCCATAGCCGTGGAAATTAGGCAGCTGCAGGTTCCTGAGCCAGTCTTGAAGGAGAACTGAAATCCTGGAGTTTTTGATTCTGGAGCCGGGGCTAGGAGCTGGGATGTGCAGAGCCAAGAACAGGAACTAAGAGAACGGAGGGGAGAGATGGTGAGTGATTGCACTCGTAACACTGAAGCCTTTAACAACAGCCAGTTCACTGAAGGCTTAAAAAAGAAATGTTCACAGATCTGGAAATAATGTCCTCCGTTTAGGAAAAAAGGTTTGCTGTTCAGGAATCATTCACAGTTCATGAATTATCGTCAGAGGTCACGAGCTGCACGTCTTGTGATGCAGTTCCAATTAAGCAGGACTTGACTTTAGAAATGACTTGGAAAGTTCTTAGTGGTGCAGTATCAGAGTTCACACAGTTCTTAGAAAACAGTTCTTGGAAATGGTTCTTGGAATGGTTCTTGGATACAGTTCTTAGTCATGTACAGTCACTGGCAGGTGTAGTGTATTTATTTATTAGAGGCTCCACACAGGAGCACCAATAAATGTATGTAGTGGATATTTAATAAAGCCTCCACACGGGAGCACCAATAAATGTAACAATTTAGTTAAATCTAGATCGGCTCACACTGGAGCACCATAAGAGGGTAGTGAATAAGCAGTTAAACTCCCAAATTGAATTAGATTGGGTTAGGCCCCAACTGATGAGTCACCAAATAATTAACAATTTAGGGTTTAATAATTAATATTTAATTATTATTTGGGGCACCACCTATTTATAGCATAGGTACTTTAATTTAAACATTCATTAATTTATCAGTCTCAAATTAATTAATCAGTCTCAATTTAATTAATCAGTCTCAGTTAATCAGTTCCTGATCTGAAGTTTGAATTAACAATACGATTAACCAAGGGTTTCCTTCTGAACACAAAATGAACCACAGTAGAAATATTTACAATTTTACAAGTAATGAACAGTTTACTGACATTTTCATGAACAGTGATTAAATAAGTTCATTCATGGAATCAATTTTCTTACTCACTCATGAGACACTGGAAGAGAAGGAGAGATAGAGCTTAAAGACTTTAAGTAAATAAATCTGATTAGAATTTAGAGATGAAATTTGAAGCCAATTATTAAGAAAAATATTAAACAAACATATGAATATGCTTAAAATGAAGAATAATAATGAGGAGGAGCCACTTTATGTCCATTAACAACAAACCCTTTTTCTGGAACCTTTAACTGGGTCACTTAGCTGACACATTGAAGATGTGGTTCAGAGGGATCCATCCGACCATCCGTCATGCTCAATTGGGTCAAGGGGTTAACTCAGGGGTCTCCCCAGGTGATCCCAAAGGCTTGTATTGACTTTACCGACAGGATGGCTGATGGTTTGAAATCAGCACCGTCGTCAGCTTGCAGGAACCCAGAGGTGGAAGATGTTTGTTGAAAAATGGTTTCTGGTAGCTGTTAAAAAGTTTGCCAGATTAAAAATCTCTGTGAATTTAGAATAAAAGTTTAAACTTTAAAAGCGTTGAAAAAACAAAATGCCATGTGGTAGCTTTAGCTTAGCTTAGCAGTGCAATGGGGTCTTGGCCCAAGAATAAAAATTAAGCGTTTAACCCTCTGGGGTCCGAGGGCATTTTTTGGACAGTTCATTCGCCTGGCATAAATGTATTATTATTGCTGTTAACAGCTCTCCCTGCATCCCACAATCAAGCTTTATGTCTCTTTTTTCAGGACAACCTGTGTTTTCATAATATATATGCTTTTGTTGTGTTTTACAAGTGTAATAAAGGTTTACAATCAGAAATAAGAAAGGAAAAAGTAAGGCAGAAAATAATTTTCCACACACATTTATTCAAAATCAGCACCTCCAAATCCGAGGCCATGGTTCTCGACCAGAAAAAAAGTGCCTTGGCATCTGCAGGTCGGTGGAGTGTCCTTGCCTCAAGTGGAGGAGTTTAAGTATCTCGGGGTCTTGTTCACGAGTGACGGACGGATGGAGTGTGAGATTGAATGGAGCATGAGATCAACAGACAGATTGGTGCAGCGTCTGCAGTGATGCGGTCGCTGCATCGGACCGTCGTGGTGAAGAGAGAGCTGAGTAGGGGGGCAACGCTCTCGATTTACCGATCGATCTACGTTCTGACCCTCATCTATGGTCATGAGATTTGGCTCATGACCGAAAGAATGAGATCGCGAGTACAAGTGGCCGAGATGAGTTTCCTCCGCAGGGTGGCTGGGCTCTCCCTTAGAGATAGGGTGATGAGCTCAGTCACTCTGGAGGAGCTCGGAGTTGAGCCGCTGCTCCTTCACCTTGAAAGGAGCCAGCTGAAGTGGCTCGGGTATCTTTTCCGGATGCCCCTGGACGCCTCACTGGAGAGGTGTTCCGGGCACGTTCCATTGGGAGGAGGCCCCGGGGAAGACCCAGGACACGCTGGAGGGACAGTGTCTCTCAGCTGGCTTGGGAATGCCTTGGGGTTCCTCCGGAGGAGCTGGGGGAGGTGTGTGTGGATCGGGAGGTCTGGACGGCTTTGCTTGAGCTGCTGCCCCTGCGACCCGACTCTGGATAAAGCGGAAGAAAATGGATGGATGGATGGATGGATTTATTCAAAACACACAGCAAACTATAATAAACAACTGTTTTGATACTTTCTAAAAGTAAGTTGAGGTCTTGTCTGAAAGACTGTACAACAGAAAGTTTCAAACAATAAAAACAAATGCACATTCTGAACAATATATACAAAATGGTCTATGCATTTTGTTTGTCTCATCTCAAAGCAATTTCTGTCTGCTATTACACAAAGGTTACATCACAAACTTCTACTTCTACTGTGCTGCTCCTAAAGCAGCTTTCATTCACACTTTGGCCCACTTTGGCCAAAGTCTGAGGAGCGGCTCTCCCCCTCGCTCCATTGATATGGTAAACAGTGCTTTACGCTGAGAAAGCAACAGAGTTATCCAGTAACATTCACAAGCAAACTAATGGAGCAATCCTGATAGTTACACACTCTTTGTTTGAGCATGTGAGATTGTCATCAGATGCTCTCCTTCTGCTCCCTCTGCTTTCACTGATCGCTGTGCGTAATGGTGCAGGGCACATTGGAGACCAATAGTATGTACTCATTGGAGCACCCAGGGGGCTATTCAAACGGGCCAACTAGTAACATACCACTCCTGAAAACAATCTTTGGCTTTTCACGTGAGGTAAATCTGCCCTGTGATTGGATTTTGGAAAACCATGTGACAGTGAACCAATTCTGATTGGACACTCACATTGCGCACGTCATCACACAGCTTCTATGAGGAGTACAAAGATGGCCAATGGCTGGCTCGAAAGCCCGCGGAGTTAACTTTTCAGCAAAAAAAGTAAGTTTCTATCTCATATCATTAAAAAGTTATTTATAATTTAGTAAAGCTTGGTCTTAGCCATCGTATACGGTGGTGTCGGCCACAGAGGGTTAAGAAAGGAAGAGAGAGCCAAGAGAGGGGGCAGAGAAGCATGGCAGAGAGAGCGAGACAAGATTCTGTTCTAAATTTTAACGGGGACTGACGTCACCAAACTCCAACCATTTAGGGTGTGTAACTTTAAAGAAAGCTTCATGTGGTCACAGTGCAGACACAAATGATTCAATTATTTAAACATATTAACTATTTTGACATATTATCTGTTCTAAGACACTCTAATGGATACACATTATTAATAGTCAGACATATCCTTTGGATAAACCAGAATATTTCTCTATCAACAATATTAATAATGCAGTCACACTTAAACACATATCAGTTACAATAACACGTCAATAAAATGGAATGATTATATGCAAAGCATTTCATTTGATTAATCAATACCACCAACATTAGAAGTCTTTATATATGTGAATCAAAGAATACTGCTGCAATTCTTTTATTTTAAACAAAAGGTCTGTTCCTTTGCTTAGACCTAAGTCTAATTGCTGGTTGTGAAGACTCAAAGATTTATGGCCATGTCTTGTTGTCTGGGATGTTTTGCAGTCTTGAGAGGTTCTGGCCTTAGCGTGAGGCCATAAAGGTGGGTTCTTCGGGCTTGGGCAATTTCAGATTCTGACATGAAGCCATTATAATGTCATGTAATTCATAATGACCAAAAATTCACTGATAAAAAATCAAGGGCTCCCCTTTGAAGAACTTTAAATTACAGTTTTGTTTTGCTGTGAATCCCAGTGTTGGCCCATGGGGATGTCTCCAAGCTTATCTGAAGATCTCCAGATGACTTAGGAATTTCTCAACTGAGAGGGAAAACACAGTTTTTTGTCTGCAGTTCCAAACTCAGGTTTTTGTTGAGACAGCATGGCGATGGCGCTACACAGGAATGCGTGAGAACAGAGTACAACAGAACGTGAAGGAACTTAACTGGGGCAGGGCAGAGCTTCGCGATCTGAGCTGAGAGCCGGTGTCGCTGTCCGAACGGTCCCCCTAAAAATCATTCCCCCTGATGTCATGGTTCATGGATTAACACCTCGTTTCTGCTTCAGACTGCCTCCAGTCGTCATCTATCTCAGCGGCACATATCTGAAGCTTTTGTACAACAATCATTTCCACATAAATTCAGCATTATTTCATCATAAAAGGCAGTGGAAGTGATAAGAGTGTCGTACCTAAACGAGCTACTAGTTTATACGTTGACTGCGCGTTGGACATTTCAAAGCGTCACAGAATTTCACCTCGTTTCTCCTTAAAACTGACTTTAGATTGATTTAAGAAGTTTTATCTTTATCATCTGATGGTTAATAATCCCATTAATCCATTTGATTGCTTTGGGTGAAGAGACTCCATCTCACACATGCTGCTGTGGTCCGACATGATGCATTTGCAGATGCAAAAGGTGGACCGACTTTTAGGGGCGCCGTTCAGTCTGTGACACCGGAGAGTTCCAAAGTGACATGGTGCAGATAGCTGTGGAGCCAGGAATAGATGCAGCATTGAAGCCGTGCATATAGTGTCTGGGAACACCACCAAAATCAACATGCTCTAATATGGAATTAGAGTTGGCCAGGTTACCTTGAATATAGCTGCGGAAGGCTCTGTCATCAAAGTGCATGGAGGCGGCAGGAAAGATGAGGTCAAGGTCCGCATGGAATCTCAATGAAGTCTCATTGAAGTTGAAGAATCTGGCAACGGATGAGCTGAAAGTCTGGGTTTATGTAGATTGCTGCTAATCAGCTGCCCGTGCACCTCAGGTGTGTGGCAGTGATGAACATCAGGTGTTCCTCGGCTCTGAGTGTGCCATCTGGGGGAAAACTCACAAACTACACACAAGGTTAAAAACAGGAAAGGGGGAGAGGCAGCCAAAAGGCTGACCACAACACATACCTGTCTACATATAGGGTCCCACATTTGACAGTGCATGTCAGAGCACAAACCAAGCAGGAAGTCAAAGGAATTGTCTGTAGACCTCTGAGACAGTGTTGTCTTGAGGCACAAATCTGGGGAAGAGAACAGAAACATTTCTGCTGCTTGAAGGTCCCAGTGAGCACAGTGGCCTCCATCATCTGTAAATGTAACAGGCTCAGATCCACCAGGGCTCTTCCTAGAGCTGGCTTCCCATCTAAACTGAGCAATCAGGGGAGAAGGGCCTTAGTTGGGGAGGTGAACAAGAAGCCGATGGTCACTCTGTCAGAGGTCCAGCATTCCTCTGTGGAGAGAGGAGAACCTTCCAGAAGGACAACCATCTCTTCAGCAATCCACCAATCAGGCCTGTATGGTAGAGTGGCCAGACGGAAGCCACTACTTGGCAGCCCGCATGGAGTTTGACAAAAGGCACCTGAAGCACTCTCAGACCATGAGAAACAAAATTCTCTGGTCTGATGAGACAAAGATTGAACTCTTTAGCATCATGTTTGGAGGAAACCAGGCACCATCCCTACAGTGAAGCATGGTGGTGGTAGCATCATGCTGTGGGGATGTGTTTCAGCAGCAGGAACTGGGAGACTAGTCAGGATTGAGGGAAAGATGAAGGCAGCAATGTACAGAGACATCCTGGATGAAAAAACCTGCTCCAGAGCGCTCTTGACCTCAGACTGGGGTGACAGTTCATCTTTCAGCAGGACAATGACCCTAAGCACACAGCCAAGATATCAAAGGAGTGGCTTCAGGGCAACTCTGTGAATGTCCTTGAGTGGCCCAGCCAGAGCCCAGACCTGAATTCGACTGAACATCTCTGGAGAGATCTGAAAATGGCTCCAACCTGATGGATCTTGAGAGGTGCTGCAAAGAGGAATGGACAAAACTGCCCAAACATAGGTTCACCAAGCTTGTGGCATCATATTCCAAAATACCTGAGCCTGCAATTGCTGAGCAAAGACTGTGAATACTTATGGACATGTGATTCCTTAGTGTTTTATTATTAATAAATTTGTAAAAAATAAAACAAACTTTTTTCATGGTGTCATTATGGGATGCTATGTGTAGACTTTTGAGGAAAAAATGTATTTACTCCATTTTAGAATAAGGCTGTAACATAATAACTTATGGAAAAAGTGAAGCGCTGTGACTACTTTCTGGATGCACCGTATGTTCATGAAAGGCTCATATTGATCAATGTTATTGGCTAACCACTACATTCATCAGCCTCTAAATCAGACACACCTGATATAAGCGGCATATGTACACTCTGCCTGCACATATGGTTGCGAGTCACCTTCAGTGGTGATGTAATGCAAAATAATGTAACTGCTTATTTCAGCCAGTGAAGGCAAGCATTTCACAACTTTTAACAAAAGCAATAATATTTCACGTGTCGTTGTACTAAAAAAAATTGAAGGTGGACCTATTGAAATTTAGCCAAACCTCAGCAGAGTGTTCGTCAGTGGTTGAAATAAATGTGCGACCTGTTTCAGAAGGTAACTTCAGCAAAGCTACCCACACTTTTCTTGGTGTTCCTAATATTGTTATTCAGGTTAACTGTGCAGTACTTATTCATATGGGTTGACCTCTTTACATCACACCACTGTAGAGCCTAATGTGGTTTATATTTGGTGAAGGTTTTGAACGGGTGATTGGGTCAAAGTCCTCCCACCACCTCTGTTGTCCAAACAGGTTCTTAGGTTGAGGACCAGATAAAGTTTGGGACTCCTCACTACAGGTCTTCAGGACTTGGGTTTATTAGCTGCTTGGCTCAGTTCCATGTGAACACAAAACCTTAAAAAGTCCCTGAGTAACGGCGGTAATATGCACCAGCGATGCAGATTCTATTAAAGGGAAAATAAAACTGATTTCTTTCCCTGCGTCTTGGCGTGAGTGAAAGCCTCATATTAAAGGCTTAAATATTTGATGGGAACTAACTCATAAGCTTTGATTACAACACCCAATCTGTGCTTTGGCTTCATTTATTAGTCCAGCAAAGAAAAAGATTTCTCTTAATGTGTAATTAAATCCCATTCAGGCAGAGGACGTTGTTTTTCTTCTTCCCATCACACAGACACAAATCAGAAGTGCCGCGGTGACGCCGCTGCAGCCTGCCCTTATTTATTTGTGTGGGGGCTGTGCACGGATGAATGGCCATGTCAGAAGCTGTGTGTCATTTTGTGGGCCGTGATGGGGTGACGGGGGCCGTTTTAGGCCAGATGTAATCAGGCAGAAAGAGCCAATTGTTGCGGCAGCAGTGATGGATCTCTTTGTTTTGGTGGTGCAGGATTTGGAGCTGCCAAGGGAAAGGCCATTTTGATTCATTTGAAGGCCTGCTGCCTTCATCACGGCGTGTGAAAGAGACACACTCTGGGTTTGTGCTTCTCTGAGATGAGGGGCGAGGTTATGCATTTGACTGAAATGAAAGGAGACATTTCAACAGTGTTTTGTGGAGATGCAGCTGCAGGGTATCTCACATTTTTGATTTGATTTGGTGAGATTTTTGCTTTTTTTCCCCAAAAAAATCCTATAATAACAGTCGATAGCCAGCTAGTGAAGGTTGATTTTTAGCAGTGATTGTCTTCATTGTGACGCAGATAAAGAGAAATGCTTTACCAAGTCACCAAGACATGTGATGCATGATGTGCACCATGTGTATGAACATGAAAACATTCCACTAAACTGAGCTCTTCAATCTGGGTGTGTTTATTCAAGCTGGTATGGGATAAGATGCTTTTGTACACTTTAGGGGAGGTGATGGTCTAGTGGTTGAGCATTGGGCTTGAAACCAGCCTGACCAGAAAATCACTGAGGGCCCTTGGGTGAGGTCCTTGCACTGGTGCTCAACAGTTCAACACAAACTTGAACTAAGAGTCCAAAATTGATGTAGTCCGTGCTGCTGTGCACTGACTTTGTGTACTTCCAAAAAAAAAAAAAAAGACTTTGTGACTTTGTGTCGTTCCTTGGTCCAGCGAAAAATCATGTCAGAAATTTGTCTAGCTTTTCAGCTTTTCATCCTAATAGCTCTTCATTTCTCCAGAGAGTTCATGGCGAAATGGATGTGTTTTATTTGTGTTAGAAGAATTAGCAGCTTCTATTAGCTCTTTCAAATTGTCTTTCATCAGCAAAACAAACGCTGCTATGTTTGGCTAAATGTCGCCCCGGTAATGTGAGCACGTGGTGGTTGGGGCGTGCGATAGCAAATTTCATACAGCACCAAAACTGCATGATAAAAAGAACTATTGCACGGTCAGTGAAAGACAATGGCAAATGGTATGAATAATCCATGTCACATGACATTCAACCCACCAATCAAATGACAAGGATGCACTAAGCTGTTATATAATATAAACCAGTTGTGTCCAACGACATTCCAGAAAGTGTCAAGAGGGTGCAGGTTTTCTTTGCAACCACTGATACCAGCACTGGCTGATTTCAATGACTAAATCATCTCATCTGCACAAAGTGGGTTTTGCATTGTCTTGCTGAAAATTGACGTCCCTGGAAAAGATGTCGTCTTGAAGCCAGCATATATTGCTCCAACATCCCAGTGCACTTTTCTAAATTATTGCTGTTGACCTAGATGTGTAAATTACCTTTGCCAAGGACACTGACACAACCCCAGACCATGACAGAGCCTGGGTTTTGGACTTGTTGCTGACAGCACTCTGGATGGTCAATTCAATTCAATTCATTTTATTTATACAGCATGAAATTGTAAGAACAGTTGTAAGAAAAATTCCCTCTGATGATGTTGAGGAAGAAACCTCAAGCAGACCAGACTCAGAGGGGTGACCAACTGCTTAGGCCATTCTAACAGTTACAAGATTGTTGTGAAAGTGTAGTGACACGGACCCACAACAGGGGGCGCAAATGAACGGTCAATAGATGAGCCAAAAATTAACAATTTAATGTTGTGAAGGAGCACAACGAACATACAGACAATCTCAGAATAAGATTACAGTCAATCAACAAAGGTGACGTGTGGGCAGGCTCGAGGATAGAAGACGTCTGTCCTGAGAAGAGCCGGAACCACACGATTTCCGCTGCCACCAAACCTGGTGAATACTGGAGCCGCCAAGTCCCGAATTCCCAGGTGATCACCGTCCCCGACTGTTGGATCTGGTACTGCTGGCGAGAACAAAGACAGTCAAATGTAGGTGTGTGCACACCCAGTAACAACAACGGTGGGAATGCCACCTCCACCTCTCACTCAGAAAACAGGTACGTGCAGCAGTTGAGAGTACTTATCACAGAATAGCGTGGGGAGCGAAGACGTCAGCTCTCCACGTCTCTCACACTCAGCCTCCGGCTGCAAGCACTCACGGAACTGACTGCAAACACTGTGTAACAAACACTTGTCAGAAAAGACAAAAGCAAAAGCAACGGAGGTGGAGATGACGTCTGGGTTTTATGGAGTGCGATGATGAAGAATGAGTGACAGCTGTCAGGAATTAATGAGTGACAGCTGTCACTCCCGGCTGTGTCCGTGGCGGCAGCGCCCTCTCGTGCCTGAAGCCCGCACTTCAGGCAGGGCGCCCTTTGGTGGTGGGCAAGCAGTACCTCCTCTTCTGGTGGCCCACACAACAGGACCCCCCCCTCAACGGGCGCCTCCTGGCGCCTGACCAGGCTTGTCCGGGTGTCGATGGTAGAAATCGGCCAGGAGCTCCTCTTCACCCAGGAGCGTTCTTCGAGTCCATACCCCTCCCAGTCCACCAAATACTGGAACCCCCGGCCCATTCGACGGACGTCCAGGAGCCGGCGCACTGTCCAAGCCGGTTCCCCGTCAATGATCCGGGCAGGAGGCGGCGCCGGACCGGGAGCACAGAGGGGTGAGGTGTGGTGAGGCTTGATTCTGGACACATGAAAAACCGGGTGGATCCGCAGTGAAGCTCCGACTCCCAGCTTCACAGGACTGAGGATTTTGAGGATCTTGAATGGTCCTATGTATCGGTCCTTCAACTTAGGGGAGTCCACTTGGAGGGGGATGTCCTTCGTGGACAGCCACACCTCCTGCCCGGGCTGGTAAGCAGGGGCCGGGGATCGCCGGCGGTCCGCATGGGTCTTCGCCCTCGTCCGGGCCTTTAACAAGGCAGAACGGGCGGAGCGCCACACCCGACGGCACTTCTGCAGTTGGGCCTGGACCGAGGGCACACCGACCTCTCCCTCCACCACGGGAAACAGTGGGGGCTGATACCCCAAACACACCTCAAACGGGGAGAGGCCGGTGGCCGAAGACACCTGGCTGTTATGTGCATACTCGATCCAGGCCAGATGTTCACTCCAGGCCATCGGGTGTGCGGACGTTATGCAGCGCAGGGCTAGCTCCAATTCCTGATTGGCCCGTTCTGCCTGTCCATTGGTCTGCGGGTGATACCCGTACGAGAGGCTCACAGTGGCCCCCAGTTCCCGGCAGAAGCTCCTCCAGACGTGTGAGGAGAACTGGGGACCACGATCAGAGGTGATGTTGGTGGGTATCCCATGCAGACGGACGACGTGGTGGACCAGGAGGTCTGCTGTCTCCTGGGCTGTTGGGAGCTTCGGGAGGGCCACGAAGTGGGCCGCCTTGGAGAATCGGTCCACTATCGTGAAGATGGTGGTGTTGCCCTGGGACGGCGGGAGGCCCGTGACGAAATCCAGGCCGATATGGGACCAGGGGCGATGAGGCACAGGAAGTGGCTGGAGAAGCCCTTGGGACCTCTTGTGGTCTGCCTTGCCCCTGGCACAGGTGGTGCAGGCCTGGATGTACTCCTGGACGTCGGCCTCCATAGACGCCCAGCAGAAGCGCTGCCGGACAACTGCCACGGTCCTTCGCACCCCTGGATGACAGGAGAGCTTGGAACCGTGACAGAAGTCCAAGACTGCAGCTCTGGCCTCTGGTGGGACGTATAGACGATTCTTCGGACCGGTTCCGGGGTCCGGGCTCCGTGCCAGGGCCTCCCGGACGGTCTTCTCCACGTCCCAGGTGAGGGTGGCCACGATAGTGGACTCCGGAATGATGGGCACCGGTGGATCCGACAGCACCGTTTTGTCTTCGTCTTCGTGTAACCAGGACAAGGCATCCGATCTCTGGTTCTTGGTCCCGGGGCGATAGGTGATCCGGAAGTCAAAACGTCCGAAGAACAGTGACCAGCGGGCTTGCCTGGGGTTAAGCCGCTTGGCGGCCCTGATATACTCCAGGTTCCGATGGTCAGTGAAAACCGTGAACGGCACAGACGCTCCCTCCAACAGGTGTCTCCACTCCTCAAGAGCCTCTTTCACCGCAAGGAGTTCTCGATTGCCGACGTCATAGTTCCGTTCAGCTGGGGTCAACCTGCGAGAAAAGTAGGCACACGGGTGAAGAACCTTATCGGTCTCTCCGCTCTGGGATAGCACGGCTCCTATCCCTGAGTCAGAGGCGTCCACTTCAACCACGAACTGGCGGCTAGGGTCGGGCTGCACCAAAACTGGCGCAGTAGAGAACCGTCGTTTCAACTCCTTGAACGCGGCTTCGCACCGATCCGACCAGGTGAAGGGGACTTTTGGAGAGGTCAGGGCTGTCAGGGGCTAACTACCTGACTGTAGCCCTTAATGAACCTCCTATAGAAATTAGCGAAGCCGAGGAACTGTTGCAGCTTCCTACGGCTTGTTGGTTGGGGCCAATCTCTCACCGCTGCAACCTTGGCCGGATCAGGGGCGACGGAGTTAGAGGAGATGATAAACCCCAGGAAGGACAAAGACGTGCGGTTAAACTCGCACTTCTCGCCCTTCGCAAACAGTCGGTTCTCTAATAACCGCTGCAGGACCTGACGTACATGCTGGACATGGGTCTCAGGATCTGGAGAAAAGATGAGAATATCGTCCAGATATACGAAGACGAATCGGTGCAGGAAGTCCCGCAAGACGTCATTAACCAAGGCTTGGAACGTCGCGGGGGCATTGGTGAGGCCGAACGGCATGACCAGGTACTCAAAGTGACCTAACGGGGTGTTAAATGCCGTCTTCCATTCGTCTCCCTTCCGGATCCGAACCAGGTGATACGCATTTCTAAGTTCCAGCTTAGTAAAGATTTTGGCTCCATGCAGGGGGGTGAACACGGAATCCAACAATGGCAACGGGTATCGATTGCGAACCATAATCTCATTCAGCCCCCTGTAATCAAAGCATGGACGGAGTCCGCCATCTTTCTTGCCCACAAAAAAGAAACCTGCCCCCATCGGGGAGGTGGAGTTCCGGATCAGCCCGGCAGCTAATGAGTCCCGGATGTAGGTCTCCATTGATTCGCGTTCAGGTCGTGAGAGGTTGTACAGCCTGCTGGACGGGAACTCAGCGCCTGGAACCAAATCAATGGCACAATCGTACGGACGGTGTGGGGGAACGGTGAGTGCCAGATCCTTGCTGAAGACGTCAGCAAGATCGTGGTACTCAACCGGCACTGCCGTCAGATTGGGAGGGACTTTGACCTCCTCCTTAGCCTGTAAACCGGGAGGAACTGAGGATCCTAAACACACCCGATGGCAGGTTTCGCTCCACTGAACCACCACCCCAGACGGCCAATCAATCCGGGGATTGTGCTTCAACATCCATGGGAAGCCCAAAATCACGCGGGAGGTAGAAGGAGTTACAAAAAACTCAATCTCCTCCCGATGGTTTCCAGACACCACCAGAGTTACTGGTTGTGTCTTGTGTGTGATTAAAGGGAGGAGGGTGCCATCTAGTGCCCGCACCTGAAATGGCGAAGGAAGTGCCACCAGAGGGAGCCCTACCTCCCTTGCCCATCTGCTGTCTAGCAAATTCCCTTCTGACCCCGTGTCCACCAGTGCTGGGGCTTGAAGGGTTAAATCCCCGCTCAGGATTGTAACTGGGAGTCGTGTGGCAATCTGTGTGTGTCTCACGTGAATGTTTTGACCCCCCCTTAGCCCAGTCTCTGAGGGCGGTTGTTGTTGTGCCCGTTTGGGGCAGTTTTTCTGTGTGTGCTCCTTTGAGCTGCACAGAAAACACTCCCCGCGGATCAGCCTCCTCATTTTGGCCCTGTGCGTTTCCCTAACAACGTCAGCAGGGGGAGCTGTTGCCCCACAGAGCGCTGCGGCTGTGGAGCGTGGGGAGGGCGGCCCCTTTTCGAAACCGGAAGGGAGAGGGACGGCGCGTATCCGGCCACGTCCTTCGCCTCGCTCCCGACGGTGTTCCTCCAACCGATTGTCTAACCGTATAACGAGATCGATAATCCCATCTAAATCCCGCGGTTCCTCCTTAGCTACCAGATGCTCCTTCAGGACCAATGACAGTCCGTTTATGAAGGCGACGTGGAGCGCAACGTCATTCCAGCTGGACCTCGCAGCCGCGATGCGGAAGTCGACTGCATATTCGGCTGCACACCGGCGCCCCTGTCGCATTGACAGCAGCATTGTTGAAGCGGTCTCTCCTCTGTTAGGGTGATCAAACACTGTTCTGAACTCCCCCACAAACCCAGTGTATGCTGATAACAACCGTGAGTTCTGTTCCCAGAGCGCCGTAGCCCAGGCGCGTGCCTTACCCCGAAGCAGAGCAATCACATAAGCTATTTTACTAGCATCTGACGCGTACATGACGGGGCGTTGTGCGAAGATGAGCGAACACTGCATGAGAAAGTCCGCGCACGTCTCCACACAACCTCCGTACGGCTCAGGAGGGCTTATGTATGCTTCAGGGGATGGTGGGAGGGGTTGTTGAACCACCACTGGAACGTTCATATCCTGCACAGGGTCGGCAGGAGGAGGAGCTGCAGCAGCACCCTGAGCGCTCGCTGCCACCTGCGCGGAGAGAGCCTCCACCCTGCGGTTCAGGAGGATGTTTTGCTCGGTCATTTGATCCAACCGAGCCGTAAAGGCGGTGAGAATGTGCTGCAGCTCACCAATCACACCTCCTGCAGACGCCTGCGCTCCCTGCTCTCCCATTGGTCGTTCAACAGCCGGGTGACGCCCCTCGGAGTCCATGACGCTGGCCGAGATATCCTGTTGTGAAAGTGTAGTGACATGGACCCACAACAGGGGGCGCAAATGAACGGTCAATAGATGAGCCAAAAATTAACAATTTAATGTTGTGAAGGAGCACAACGAACATACAGACAATCTCAGAATAAGATTACAGTCAATCAACAAAGGTGACGTGTGGGCAGGCTCGAGGATAGAATACGTCTGTCCTGAGAAGAGCCGGAACCACACGATTTCCGCCGCCACCGAACCTGGTGAATACTGGAGCCGCCAAGTCCACCGTCCCCGACTGTCGGATCTGGTACTGCTGGCGAGAACAAAGACAGTCAAGTGTAGGTGTGTGCACACCCAGTAACAACAACGGTGGGAATGCCACCTCCACCTCTCACTCAGAAAACAGGTACGTGCAGCAGTTGAGAGTACTTATCACAGAATAGCATGGGGAGTGAAGACGTCAGCTCTCCACGTCTCTCACACTCAGCCTCCGGCTGCAAGCACTCACGGAACTGACTGCAAACACTGTATAACAAACACTTGTCAGAAAAGACAAAAGCAAAAGCAACGGCTGAGAGTTTTACCTCCAATGAAGTACGATATCTCGGCGATGAGGTGGAGATGACGTCTGGGTTTTATGGAGTGCGATGATGAAGAATGAGTGACAGCTGTCAGGAATTAATGAGTGACAGCTGTCACTCCCGGCTGTGTCCGTGGCGGCAGCGCCCTCTCGTGCCTGAAGCCCGCACTTCAGGCAGGGTGCCCTTTGGTGGTGGGCCAGCAGTACCTCCTCTTCTGGCGGCCCACACAACAAAGATTTTTGCAAAGTTTTACAAAGCTGATGAATCAGCAAACAGAAAAAAACAGAACAGCATCAAAAACAAAGTGCATTACTGGGCCACTGCATCAACTTCAGCCAGGGTTTCTCATGGTCAGTCCAGCGCCCTTTGATGCATAGCCATCAGCCTCGCACAGTGTCTTCAGTGCCTCAGACAGAGAGAAAAAGAGCAGAATCAGTCGGCCAGAAATAAGTGCACCTAAGGTTCACTAATACACTCAGAATTTTGTTGAAGTGAGACAGAGACTTGTTCCATTGCTAATAAGGTGATTTCAAGGGATAGGAAGCATAGTTCCATACTATGCCAGTATGCTGGCCATACCAAATGGAGAATAGATGTGCCTTTAGTCTTGACTTGAATGATTCTACAGAATCTGCAGTGGTGGACACAGTTCAGTTAATCTGCTAACCGCTAATGAGCGAAGCTAACTTTTTTGTTAGCAGATTAGTTACCAATTATTACCAAGTTATTAGACCAATTAGCTTCTGCTAAATTTAGTTCCGCTAACTTTCAGTCCACTAACATTTTTTTTTGCTGGCATAGTGAGTAAAGTTTAACGGTCAAAAAATTTGTAAACCCTAAAATCATACATGTTAGTTCCTGTCTGTTGCATGTTTTGCAACAGTCAGACCACTGTGAGAAGCTCAGCCCCCCCCAGCAGAAGGGGGCAGGCTAGCTGCCGGCTGCTGCTGCAAAAAAGAGTCATTTACTTTTCACATGCAGCGTCATAGACGTGTTGCAGTTGTTACTTTAATGATAAATAAGTGTCTCGTCCCAGTGTACAAGGCAAAGAGACAGTAACCTTAATTTGTGAGTGATCTGAGACCACAGACCTAAGACACACAATGTCAATATTTGTGACAGTGATACCACAAACAAGGTCAAATCTGGGGTATTTCCACTAATGTGAGTCGAACCCTGAATACATTGCTGGAATCCTAATGCATCTATAATGTTCATCAATGAAATGCAGAGGGGGTCAGAAGTAGGGATGGGTATCGAGAACCGGTTCCTTTCTGGTATCGTTAAGAAATCGCTCGATCCACCAGCATCAATAACCTTTTTACTTAACGATTCCCTTATCGGTCCTTCAGAGTGGCTGTTGTTTTTGGGGGTGTTTATCAGGAAAATTATCATTTCTCTACATTGATTACAGACCGTGCAGCGGGTCTGTAATCAACTTTTATGCAGCGCAGCTTTGCTTTGAACCTTGAACCAATCAAAGCAGTGATTCTCAGTTCAAAGCAGTGCTTCGATTATTGCTTTGTTGATTAATTTTTTTTCTTTTGCTTTCCCCCGCTAAAACCCTAAAGAGCATATGGCTGTGAGTATTATTTACCTTTTTTATGTTAAACCGACCTGTTATGGTCTTCCGAAACAGTTGATAGATGTATTTTATAACTTAAAAACGGGACCGATGCTAACATGTTAGCATGTCTATGGCATTTTAAATGTTACTTAAAGTTAGCATTAAGCAGTTGCAGCTGTCAAGCGTTTGTTGTCGTAAAAGAGTCAAATGTATTACAAATTGTAATAATTTTTTTATTTATTTTTGTTTATATATTAATAATAATAGCAAGCACAACAATAATAGTAATAATAACTAATCTAATGATTATATACAATTTTAGAGAAAGAGACAAAAAGAACCTGAATATAAACACAACAGAAAATATAAAACCAACTAACAATGAACATACATAAATAAATAAATACATACATACATACAGAAATAAATAAGTGTTTCCTGTGAACACATAGTGACTCTTACACCTCCACTTCATCCCTGTCTTAATTAAGTTTAATGACAGTTTGTTTCATTTCTTCAGTGATTTTCTCCAGAACTATCTGCCAAACTAGAAAACTGCTGCATCGTAGTAAGAGCAGAATACTACTGGAATGAATCTGAATAAGTTGTTTTTTGTTTTGTTTTTTTCTCACTAAATGGATGCTGCACTCACTGCAGTTTATTGTCTGGAATAGTCCCAGATTGCGTTTCAGAGCTTCTAGAATTCAAACAGTTTCATGCAGGTGGTGTTGGGGGGTAATTTTGGGTTTCAGTTTTTTTTGTTTTTCACCACTTTCATCCCTGAATATGTGAAATCGTGAGTCACTTTTGTGCGGATTAAAGTTACTAACTGGGATTCCTGTCTTGTTGCGAGAAAGAAACGAGAATCATCCTCTGTTCTGTTCACACAAATCCAAACGCTGTGCGGCTCTCTGCCGAGTCAAGTTAGAACGATAGAGTCCAGTCGGAAGTAATAACTTCAAAGAGAAACACCATTTTGTTTATTTTTATTTATGTCCAGAGATCAAGGATACAGTGACCAATTTCATATTTATTTACTTTAAGACTCAATGAAATACATTGAAAACCTGTAAAGCCTACTTTTAGTACAAAATTCACAAGAGGTATCGATAAGGGAATCGATAAGGAATCAGATCGATAAGTAGAATCGATAATGGCATCGATATCGATAAAATCTTATCAATACCCATCCCTAGTCAGAAGACTTGTTTACATGATTGTTGAAATCACAGACAATCAGAATTATATCATTACACTGTGCCAAATTAGAGATAAACTCACCAAATTCATCTAGAAATTCAGAGTATGGGCCTGCCTGCCTATATACAGTGACAAAGTAACATGGCTGTTTTTTATTCTGACCTTGACTGTTATGTGTCGGACGCAGCTCGGAGAACCGACCAGCGTTTGAAGGACCCAGTATGAAATAAGCAGAGCACGGTACAAAGGCTAACTGAATTTAATACATAACAGTGATGTGATACAAAACAACAAAAGAGTGTGCGGTCTGGCGTGGTGGTGATACGGTGTGCTCCCAGCAGCGCTAACGGTCCGGAGCCAGAAGCCGTTCAGACCCAAGGACCCCGCCGACACCCCCCAGGTGGCCGCAACAAACCGAGTCTGTGAAAGAAGGAACCATTATGTGAGTCCACACTCTACACACAGAGAGACCACTCAAAGGTGTACATAAACAGCAAACACTTCCTGGCTTAATTATTAATCAGCTTCCCAACCTGCAGGCATGGAACATCCAGTTCACAAAACTCCACTGCAGTGGAAGCCGATAAGGTGTGAGGGACACCACATTTACTGACTGTATAAACGTTAGTCACAAAATCTAACGTACCTCAGGAAGTGTGCTGACGAGCGTGAGACCTCACCCCCTCCTCTTTCACAGACCGTGCATCAAACCCTGGACGTTCTCTGCATCCACTGATGATGAGATGGCTCCCGAGACGACGATCTCACACATCTGGTCACAAGGTCGAGTCTCTGGCAAATACACACTGTATACTCCAGTCTTAAATGCCACCATGTTCCAATCCATATAGATGCACCTCAGCTGTGAGTCCTGACGAGCCGCAGGTGATCAGGGTGAGGTCCTGATAACCTCAGCAACACAGCCACTCAGTCCCAAATGCAAGCCACCTGGAAGGAAAAACAAAAGACAGAAACAAAAAGGCAGCCAGGCCCCCCAGCCATACAACACTTGACTATACATAGTATTCTGGGCAGAGCAGATAGTCAAATGTTCAAGCGAGTAATATTTTAAAGAGCCAGTAAGTTTAAACTCTTGTGAATTAGAGCAACGCCTCCACCTTGCTTTGTATCATGAAGGACCTGACTAAATGTGTACACCAGTGGGTAGGCTTCATTTAAGCGGAGTACAGCAATAGGTTTCAGCCAGGTTTCACATAAACCAATCATATCTATGCGGTGTTCCATAATTAGATCATTTATCAACAGTGATTTTGAGGAGAGTCACATTCACCCCGATGTCAGGGTGCTGCCATACAAGGTGCTCACAACACACCGGGAGCAATAGGGGATTATAGACCTTGCCCAAGGGCCCTTGGTGATTTTCCAGTCAGGCTGGGATTTGAACCGAGGATCTTCAGGTTTCAAGCCCAACACCTTAACCATTAGACCATCACCTCCCCCAAACTAAGGACTTCACTGGGGTTGACATTTTTACTGTTGGGATTTGGGGGTGGTTCCAGAGTAATATATGTAAGATGCCTAAAATTAGGTTTGAGTTTGTGAGTTCCGCATGGGTTGAAGGAAGCAGACATGAAAATTTGACCTTGCACAAACAGCCACTGGGGCACCCTCAATTTTACTGTTATCCAGTGTAGTAACAGGAACTAAATTTGCAAAACATGCCCCTCTACACTGTTTCTGGGTATGTCTGTGGAAACAGACCACAGTCACAACTTGAAAAAAAAAAGACGGATTGTTTGTTGTTGTGACGCTACTCTGAAATTCACACGGTTGTATACGCTTCTTTTATTTGTGTTTAGCACTCTTCTGGTTATTAATTGTATCAACTCTGAATGTTATTTAATAACAGTCCTATTGTGAATAGCTAGCAGTTAGCATTCGCTAGTGGTTAGAATTCGCTAGTGGTTAGCATTTACTAGCGGTTAGCTTTCACTAGCGGTTAGCTTTTGCTAGCTAGGTTGAACCCTTCCCTCTCTGTTGTTACTTTTTATAGCTGTTTCTTTTCTACCCGTTTAATACTTCTCTTCGTTTTTCAGTTGAACTGCTGTGAATTGTAAGTAATTATTTTACTCCGGTGTAAAATCTTAGGAGTGGCTAGCATTTTTGCTAGCAGTTAGCTTGCGTTAGCTATTTCGGACCCCCATCATCATTTTTTCATTTCATTTTTTTACACTCCTGTTACTTAATTAACTATTTAGTGTATTTTATAGCTGCTACTTTTTTACCTGTTTAATACTTCTGTTAGTTGTTCAGTGTAACTGCTGTGAATTTTAATACATTTATTTGCATCTGTGTGAGCCTTAGGAGTGGTTAGCTTATCCATTATTGGTTAGCTCGTGTTTGCTTGGCTACATTCTTGAATTTCTTAGTGCACAAAGTACACTGCTAATTCTACTTTACACCCTCCGTAAATCCTGCGTGATGTTGGAAGATAGGGTTGCTCTCTTAGAAAACCGTGTCCGTAAGTTAGAGCAGCTTCTTAGCGCAGTGGAGTTAGATGTTATGGGCACTCCAGATGAGGTTAATGTTGGGCCGGCTAGCGAGCCCATTAGCATCAGCTTAGAAACGCCGGCTGTGGAGAATGGCTTTCGGACTGTGGCTAGGTGGAGGAAGCCCCATAGGGCTTGGTGCCCGGTTGTGGCACCCCGATCACACTCACAAGTGCGAACTGTGAATCGGTTCTCCCCCTTGGATTTGCCAGATGTGAATTCTCTGAGCCCACAAGTGACTTCCTCTCCTGTCTCCAGGCCGAAACACCGAACTTTAGTGATAGGGGATTCTATCACCCGCAAAGTCAGGTTACAGACGCCGGCTGATGTTAAATGTATTCCTGAGGCCAGAGCTCTTGACATTGCTTCCCATCTTAAGGTGCTGATGCTGCAGAAGGGAAGACAGTCGAAGGAACATGACATGAGCTATAGTCACATAGTTATTCACGTTGGCACCAATGATATCAGGATGAAGCACTCAGAGGTCACAAAAATGGACATAGAGAGGACTTGTGACCTTGCCAGAAAGATATGTCAGCATCGATTAATAGTCTCTGGTCCCGCGGTGCGGCGGCACAGGAAAAACACCTCCGTGTTGATAACCATTTGTAAAACCCAGGCGGCTTTTGATGGCTTTCAGTGGAGTGAGTATATGAGAAATTGTTTAACAGCTGGACATGTTCCATCTTGTTCTTAAGGCTTCCAATGGAGGTGTTTTTCCTGTGGCGGAGCGTCGCAGTGGCTGCGAGCCGACGCTGCAATCCGACGCTGCAATCCGCCCGCTCGTCTTTCAGGAGCTGTCCGAATGGCTGGTCTCAGACGATCTTGGAGGTGAACATGCTGGATGTGGAGGTCCTGGGCTGGTGTGGTTACACGTGGTCTGCGGCTGTGAGGCTGGTTGGATGTACTGCCAAATTCTCTGAAACGCCTTTGGAGACGGCTTATGGTAGAGAAATGAACATTCAATACATGAGCAACAGCTCTGGTTGACATTCCTGCTGTCAGCATGCCAACTGCATGCTCCCTCAAATCTTGCGACATCTGTGGCATTGTGCTGTGTGATAAAACTGCACCTTTCAGAGTGGCCTTTTATTGTGGGCAGTCTAAGGCACACCTGTGCACTAATCATGGTGTCTAATCAGCATCTTGGTATGGCACACCTGTGAGGTGGGATGGATTATCTCAGCAAAGGAGAAGTGATCACTATCACAGATTTAGACTGGTTTGTGAACAATATTTGAGGGAAATGGTGATATTGTGTACGTGGAAAAAGTTTTAGATCTTTGAGTTCATCTCATACAAAATGGGAGCAAAACCAAAAGTGTTGCGTTTATATTTTTGTTGAGTGTAGATACACATACACATATACATACATGCACATACACAAATGAATGTTACTATACAAGTTCACAATTACAACTGACAACACAAAACTCATCGTACTTCATTAGATACATAGCTTGAAAACATCATTTTTTTATATTTTTTAATTCTAAATGGCACTTGTTTATTTTTCACTTTGTACATTAATTGAACAGTCTTGAACGAAATCATATCATTAAGTTTTAATATTTGCGATTTAATGAACAGTGGGTTGGTGTGGTCTTGATAACCTGCATTATGAATTTTCATTAATGTTCTTTTTTGAAGAATGAATAATGGTTGCAATGTAGTTTTGTAATTGTTGCCCCAAACTTCAGCGCAGTAAGTCAGGTAGGGAGCAACCAAAGAACAATAGAGAGTATGCAGTGCTCTGCAATCAAGAACATGCTTTACTTTATTTAATACTGCAATACTCTTTGATGCCTTCATTTGAATATGCTGAATATGAGCTTTCCAATTAATTTTTTCATCAATAATGACACCTAAAAACTTATTCTCTTTGACACGTTCTTTGTTTACCCCATGTATATTTAACTGAATTTGTATATCTTTTTTATAATTTCCAAATAACATCAATTTAGTTTGACAAATTTAATGATAATTTGTTAATATCAAACCATCTCTTTAACTTTATCATTTCTGTTCCTAAATGAGATAATAATTGTTGCAGATTTTCCTCTAACCTTAGTGACATGAAATTTGGGGTTCCACAGGGATCTGTCTTAGGCCCCCTGCTTTTCTCCCTTTATATAGCACCCCTTGGGCACTTATTGCGGCATTTTGGGATTACTTTTCACTGCTATGCAGATGATACTCAGTTATACATGCTGATAACTGCTGGAAATCTCGTTCACATAAAATCCTTAAAAGATTGCCTTGCAGCAGTGAGAAGTTGGATGTCTAGAAACTTCCTACTTTTAAACTCTGATAAGACTGAAATCAATTCAATCAATCAATTTTTTTATATAGCGCCAAATCACAACAAACAGTTGCCCCAAGGCACTTTATATTGTAAGGCAAGGCCATACAATAATTATGTAAAACCCCAACGGTCAAAACGACCCCATGTGAGCAAGCACTTGGCTACAGTGGGAAGGAAAAACTCCCTTTTAACAGGAAGAAACCTCCAGCAGAACCAGGCTCAGGGAGGGGCAGTCTTCTGCTGGGACTGGTTGGGGCTGTGGTCCAGTGAGACATCGGCATCAATTTGACCAGTTAACGCTCAGCCTCGGCTAGTGTGTCATACATCACACTGACAAAGTGAGGAACCTTGGGGAAATTTTTGATCTTTTGTTGTCCTTTGGCCTCCACATTAGTAATATTACTTGGACTGCTTTCTTCCACCTGCAAAATATAGTGAAGATTCGTCCCATCCTGTCTATGGCTGATGCTGAGACCCTGATCCATGCATTTGTCTCTTCTAGATTGGACTACTGCAATGTTCTAGTATTTTCTGGTTTACCGCAGTCCAGCATTAGGGGTCTCCAATTGGTTCAGAATGCTGCAGCCAGACTTTTGACACAAAGCAGAAAGTTTGACCACATTACACCCATTTTGGTGTCTCTTCACTGGCTTCCTGTCCCAGTGAGATCAGATTTTAAGGTTCTGCTACTAACCTATAAAATTATTCATGAACTGGCACCTCCCTACCTAGCTGACCTAATTAAACCTTACGTACCGGCCCGGGCTTTACGTTCTCAGGGTGCAGGACTACTTTGTGTCCCTAAGGTGAATAAAAAGTCTGCGGGTCACAGAGCTTTCTCTTATCGTGCCCCTGTTCTGTGGAATGATCTCCCTGCATCAATAAAACAGTCAGATTCTGTGGAGACTTTCAAGTCCAGACTTAAGATGCACTTATTTTCCCTTTCATATGGCTAGCATACTGGAACAGTTTTGTTTTACTCTTTTTACTCTTTTAATTCATTTATTAGTAATTGAAGTGGGCCGCGGCCTCAACTTCACCTAAATTCTGGGTCTTTTAGTGAAGTTTAGGGCTAGTGGCCGGCGGTCACCTTAGTATTTCTTCTGTTTTTCTAGAACTACCAGCCTTTTCTCACTACTCCTTTTTCTATCAGAGGGTGCCAAATGGCACCACTGTGGTAATTTACAAATCATTAGGCGACCTTTTCTTATGTGAATGCAGCCATTAGATCGGAATGTGCCAGTACCAGAGTCACCAGTGTTGATTCTTATTCTTTGACTTCAAATGATCATTTGTTGCTCTCTGTTCCATTTGCCTGCACAGAACTGGGAAAAAAAGGGCTTTTTACTCAGCTCTGTCTACATGGATCATGTTGCAAAAAGACTGGAAATTAACTGAACTTATTTCATTGAGCATGTTTAACTCCAGACTGAGAGCACTTGAGTTGACCTCTTTAAATTGTAACTCTTTTTGTTAATCTTTTTTATTTTGTGTGAATTTAATTGGAATTGTAGTGTAACTTTTTCTGCCTCTTGGCCAGGACTTCCTTGCAAAAGAAATTTTTAATCTCGGTGAGACTTTCCTAGTTAAATAAATGTAAATAATAATAATAATAATAATTGACTTTTATGTCCATGAATGTATGAAGCTAACTGCTTTTTAATATATACAAGTACATCTCACAAAATTAGAATATTGTGAAAAAGTTCAATACTTTCTCAGATATTTTAGAAAGTGACATGTAAACATTACATATAAACTAAAATGTGTCTGGAAGGGTTGTGAGAGGGACCCCAAAGCAGGAACAAGCTTGGTGGTGAAAAAACAGCAAAAAACACATCAGTTTATTGTGCAAAACAACACACCGGAAATAAAAAAAAGGATGCAAAAAAAAAAACAGTCAACAAAAGCACAAACAAAACAAAATGGCAGGTTGGATCAAGGTCAAGAGCAAAAGCAAATGCAAGGTCAATACACTTGAGAGCAGTCCATAGAGCAACAGTCTTTTTGGAGGGGAAAGCAAAAGTGTGATCCAAATAACAAACACAGGTCAAGCACAAAAAACAGTAGTCGTGCCATGCAACAATTATACAACTCAGGAGAAACGTGGAGCTCAAAAAGCAGCATGAAGTTCACCGACAAGGGTGCAGTATCCAGATCAGACAGGAGATAATATACCTCTGGAAATATAATTTTTTGGCTTGCTAAAAATGAAATTCAACTGTCTGGACAAATAATAAAATTCTGTTCTGCGTCTGACCAAACACAGCTTGGCTGTAGGTTGCTCATTCACAACAAAATGTATGTAGTATGTTGTCAAAGTAATTTAAAAAAGTAAACTTAAACACCATGACTTCAAATTCCCACTGCTGCTGTCGTGGTTCATGCTTCTGGTGCTTAATTTATGATATCTGGGTTTATATTACTAGTGTCATCTACTGTGTATTGTATTCTTGTGTAGTGTTTATATTATCTGCCATTGCTCTTCCATGTTAATTACTCACGTTTTCCTGTTTATTATTTCACTCATCATACACTCATCTTCAACCGCTTGCTCCAAATAAGGGTCGTGGGTCGTGCGAAAGTACACTGTACGTTCAGGAACACGGCGTTGGCCAGTCGCTGTGTTTTACAACCTGATTGACTCCCTAACCCCCGCTGAGTAGAGTGTAACGGCCTCATTTACATAACACTGGTGACAAGATGGGCTGTTCACAGCCACCATTTGGCACCACCTTGGGATTTAAAGGAAGAAGTGCCATTTGGCACCACTCTGGTAGTTCTGGCAAATTATACAGTATTTTTTTTTGTCTTTCTGATGCCTGATTCTGTTTTTTCTCTCTCTTTAAGGTGCAGCTTCATCCAGAGATGGGAGTTGTATTCGTGTTGGCGATCCTCCTGTCCTGTGCGCCAATAGCATTTCTTGTATATTCGTCCATGAATTGTTCTGTAATTTGTGTCTGTATCATGGCCCAAGCAGAGGGTCACCCCTTTGAGTCTGGTCTGCTTGAGGTTTCTTCCTCAGAGAGAGTTTTTCCTTACCACTGTTGCTCTGGGAGTTGGTAAGGTTAGACCTTACCTGTATGAAGCGCTTTGAGGCAACTCTGTTGTGATTTGGCGCTATATAAATGAAAATAAATTGAAAGTGAAATTGAAATTGAAAAATTTACCTTCCTGGCTCATAGACACCATTGTGTTTATGTGTCACCACTGTCACCATAGTGGAATTCTTGCACAAATTTTCCCGCAAGACCTGTTCATCATTCTTCTGCAACATACAGCATCCATTTAAAAAAAAAAATAAAAATCAGGTATACTGATCACAATACACATTTCCACTGTGTGTTGGTCTAAATCAGATGCTGTTGGGCACAGTCAAGACCCTCATCAAATAGACTGTTAAGATATATATTTGCCATTAGGAGGTTGATGCTGCTTCTGGACAAGATTTACATCAGGCTTCTATTTTGCAAAGTAAGGTTTTAAGTGGCATTTGTGGCGGTGACTCTATATTGTAGTGCTTGATTAAGGTTTTCCAAAGTAATCCCTTTGCATGCGGTTATATCAACTATTTATGAATAACAGTTATTATTGCAGTTTGAGAGCTCGGACATCACTGGTGTTCTGCTTCATCTTTCACCCTTGCCATTTCCACACTGAAATGTCTCCACATTCCTTGTATCGTTTTCAAGATATTATACACTGTAGAGGTAGAAATGTGATGAAAGATTAATTTTAAACATTTCATTAATTTTATCCTCTGCCCCTCTTTGCTCCTCAATGACTCAGGCTTTCATTGATACAGCTTTTGTACTAAATCATGATTCCAATCAACAGTTTGAAAGAATACATTTATCTAATATTTTTAACCTCATTGCAAGCTCTAAATTAGCCTATACAGTGTTTTTATTGCATTCATACTCTCTTCAATGAAATAGAAGTCTATGTGAAAGTTGTTTTTTGTTTTGTTTTTGCTTTTGTTTGTTTGTTTGCGTGTTTTAAATTTTTGTGTCATGCAAACTTTTTTGATTTGGAGTTGTACATCGAATACTTGTTTATGCCCTTGCCCACACTAACCCCAACATATACAGTGAGGAAAATAAGTATTTGAACACCCTGTGGTTTTGCAAGTTATCCCCTTTAGAAAATGTGGAGGGGAATGTTCATCTTAGGTGCATGTCCACTGTGAGAGACATCCATCCATCCATCCATCCATTTTCTTCTGCTTTATCCGGAGTCGGGTCACGGGGCAGCAGCTCAAACAAAGCCGCCCAGACCTCCCGATCCACACACACCTCCCCCAGCTCCTCCGGGGGAACACGAAGGCATTCCCAAGCCAGCCGAGAGATGTAGTCCCTCCAGCGTGTCCTGGGTCTTCCCCGGGGCCTCCTCCCCCCCCTAAAAAAAATCCGGAAATCACAATGTATGATTTTTTAATAATTTATTTGTATGTTACTGCTGCAAATAAGTATTTGAACACCTACCAACCAGCAAGAATTCTGGCTCACACAGACCTGTTTTTTGTCTTTAAGAAGCCCTCTTATTCTGCACTCTTTACGTGTATTAGTTGCACCTGTTTGAACTTGGTACCTGTATAAAAGACACGTGTTCACACACTCAATCAATCACACTCCAACCTGTCCACCACAGCCAAGACCAAAGAGCTGTCTAAGGACACCACGGACAAAACTGTAGACCTGCACAAGGCTGGGATGGACTACAGGACAACAGGCAAGCTGCTTGGTAGAAGACAACAACTGTTATGATTATTTATTAGAAAGTGGAAGAAACACAAGATAACTGTCAATCTCCCTTGGCCTCTGATTCCGTGCAAGATCTCACTTTGAGGGGTAAGGATGATTCTGAGAAAGCTCAGAACTACACAGGAAAACCTGGTCAATGACCTGAAGAGAGCTGGGACCACAGTCATAAAGATTACATTAGTAACACATGATGCTGTCATGGTTTAAAATCCTGCAGGGCAGCAAGGTCCTCCTGCTCAAGCCAGCACATGTCCAGGCCCATTTGAAGTTCACCAGTGACCATCTGGATGATCCAGAGGAGACATGGGAGAAGGTCATGTGGTCAGATGAGACCAGAATAGAGCTTTTTGGAATCAACTCCACTTACCATGTTTAGAGGATGAGAACAACTCCAAGAAAACCATCCCGACCGTGAAGCATGGAGGTGGAAACATCATACTCTCGGGGTGCTCTTCTGCAAAGGGGACAGGACAACGGCACCGTATTGAAGGGAGGATGGATGGGGTCATGTATTGCGAGATTTTGGCAGACAACCTCCTTCCCTCAGTAAGAGCATTGAAGATGGGTCATGGCTGGGTCTTCCAGCATGACAGTGACCCCAAACACACAGCCAGGGCAACTAAGGAGGGGCTTCGTAAAAAAACATTTCAAGGTCCTGGAGTGGCCTGGCCAGTCTCCAGAACTGAACTCAATAGAAAATCTTTGGAGGGAGCTGAAACTCCAAACCTGAAAGATCTAGAGAAGATCTGTATGGAGGAGTGGACCAAAATCCCTGTTGCAGTGTGTGAAAACCTGGTGAAAAACTACAGGAAACATTTGACCTCTGTAATTGCAAAAAAAAAAGGCTACTGTACCAAATATTAACATTGATTTTCACAGGTGATCAAATGCTTAATTGCAGCAGTAACATACAAATAAATTATTAAAAAATCATACATTGTGATTTCCAGATTTTTTTACATTATGTCTCTCACAGTGGACATACACCGAAGATGAAAATTTCAGACCCCTCCATGATTTCTAAGTGGGAGAACTTGCAAAATCGCAGGGTGTTCAAATACTCATTTTCTTCACTGTATAGAGATATCCCAGGAATGTGTCACAGCTTTATTCAAGAGAGTGAAGACAAGGAAAGCTGCTGGTCCAGATACCATCTGTGGGTGGACTTTGTGCCACTGTGCTGACCAGCTTAGCGAAGTATTCATTCGTCTTTTCCAAATGAGTGCTGACCTGGGCCAGATCCCCACATTGTGGAAAACATCCACCATCATTCCAATTCCAAAATCTAAAAACTCCAAAGTGCTTAAGGAATTCAGACCGATGCCACTGAAATCACTAGTAATCAAAAACTTTGAGAAAATTCTGAAAAAATATTACTTTTTCTTTTGTAAACAGTAAATTGGATCCCTTGCAGTTTGCTTAGCAGCCAAAGAAAGGTGTGGAGGATGCGAAACTTTTCACAATAGACACTGTGTACAAGCACCTGGATACTTTTATTCACTGATTTTTCATCAGCTTTCAATAAGATGCAGCCTCACATTTTGATTGAGAGGCTGTCATCTTATTTTAATTTTCCTGATCAACTTCTCCTGCTGATTTTAAACTTCCTCACTGAGATGGTCCAGCAGGTGTTTGTAAATGGAAATATGTCCTCTACAATTGTGTCAAACACAGGTTCACCTCAGGGATGGGTGCTGTGTCCTTTGTTGTTTATCGTGTACACTGATAGCTGCAGGACGTCTCAGGAGAACAGATTTCTTGTTAGGTTTTCTGATGACACTGTCCTCCTGTCTCTACTACAAGGCTCAGAGTGTGATCCTGGTCCTGCACTATCTGAGTTTGTTAACTGGTGTGATGATAATTTCCTTGACCTGAATGTGTCTAAAACTCAGGAAATGTTCATTGATTTCAGGCAAACCAACATGGGACACAAAACTACTGTCATACACGGTTGGTCCAGAGGGTTGAGTCTTATATATATATATATATATATTATAAATACCTTGGAACAGTTTTGACTCTCAAGCTTGAAATCAACACTGAGTCTATTGTCAAATGTGGACAACAGAGAATCCATCTGATGAGGAAGCTGAGCTCTTTCAATGTCAGTGTGAGGAATTTAAGTAACGTTTTTTGCTCATTTATTGAAAGTCTGTTAACATTTTCTTGGATTTGTTGGTTCAACAGATTGTCTATTAAGGACAAAAACTGCCTGAATGGCATTGCCAAGGTTTGCTCTTTTGATTTGGGAGAATCAGGTGAAGAAGAAAGCTGAGTGTATTCTCAGCCAACCTGATCATGTGCTGTCCGGTCAGTTCATGGTGATGCCTTTAGGCCTCCGTTATTATGTACCGTTGGGAAGAATGATCAGATAATCCAGATCTTTTGTTCCTTCTGCTATCAAGCTGCTGAATGCAGACAGCAGACATTTTAAATGACATTTCCCTCATTGTCATCAATCATGTTACGACTGGGCTTACTGACCTTTGTTTGTTGTTTTACTCTGGAGTGCTGTTTCTGACACACGTTGTGTGTGGTTGTGTGACTGTGCTGGTGAACTGCAGATGAATTGCCCTTGTAGGGACCAATAAAGTTGTTTGAATTTAATTGAATTTGAATTGAATATATAGCTCCAGAGGTGGCCTGTTTGACCTTCTGGAGGTCCACAAGGACATATCAGGGGGAGGAATTGTGGCCTTAGTAACAGTAATGCAGATAATACTAGGTCTTTTTAATGGACCAGTGCTTCTATCAATAGAATTATGGACCAACAACAATTTCAAATGGTATATGGCAATAAAAAGTAAAATAAAATAATAGGACTAATATTTTTCACATCACTGTTTTGTTTTGTTTTCTCTGTTTTCTCAGAAAATCTATCACTCCTACACCCAAATATAAGGGAAAACGTCTTAATCTGAAGGGAATTGTGCAGTCTGCACAGTATTTTATCTGCATACAGTATTGTGTTTTTTAAGTCAACTTCATCTCATCATTTTAACTGTGTGAACTCCCCCTGGAATCAAAACTCATTAGAATTAGTAGATGGTGTGATACAGCAGACATGAAGTGAAGGGAGAAGGTCAATGTAAAGGTCTTCTTTCAGGCTCGGGTGAAGCGATTGATGTTACAGAAAAATGACAGTGAGGCATGGGAATGAAGCTGGGGTGTGCAGGGGGGCATAAGAACAGATGTTTTCCCTCAAAGAAATGATTGCATTTGCAATGTAAAACCAATCTGCAAAGGCTTGTTCTTATTACATGCACCACGACCCCGGAGTGAATCAGACGAAAGCCGTCAAATAACTGTTGTGACAGATAATAATGGGATATGAGCAGATGGTTTTCTCACTGCGTAGAAATACTCCGGCTCCTCAATCTCATCCTTCAAACCCCACACCGCAGACAGGGGAGAACATACGGGGCAGCTGCTCACAGCTAACGAGGAGACTGGCCCAGGCAGAGACATATGGGACCCGCCCCCCTCTCTTACCCAAACAATAGTCCTGGAGATGAAATCAGCCACCTTTGGCACACCAAACTCCAAGGCCTTTTGGGATACCTTGAAAACAGGTGTGAGATGACGCACATTGAGAAGGTGTTGTGCATGTTGGCACGCAGTGAAAGGACTGAGCGACTGGCACCTTGTGAAAAGTCGCTGTGTTTATTAGGCAGAGATGATGAATAGGATGCCAGGATGGCATGTTGACTGCTTCCCGATTGGCTGTGAAGCTATAGCCATGGCCAGCAAAATGTATGTGGGGCCCTAAAGCCAGCTGGCTTCGATCTACGGGGACGTTTACGTTGACATTCATGGTTTTCAGTTGTGTTTTCTGTGTGATGTTTTTGTGCAGTGTGCAGTGAGAGGTTTGGCTCTATAAGTGACAATATGTACCTTCAAAGAACCTCAGGAAGTCCTGAACCAAATAAATGTGAAAAAAAGTTTGTTCTTGCAGTGTTAGAAGTTTTGTAAGAGAAAAGGAGTGTTTCCTTATGCTGCGTTTACACATAACGATGACAAGTCACGAATGCCACGAAGTACACATTCTTGGCCGCTGATCATGAATGTGATGATTCGGGGCAGAGGCGTCAGGTGTCCTCAGGAACTGCTGCAACCTGTTACCACACGTTACGATTAATGGGACATGTTGCTGGAGAATTATCAGGAACCATTACGCACGGTCAAGAATAGTGTTCCGTGTTGTTACGCGCTATCACACGCTATTGCGCGTAACAGCGCATCAAGTTCTGTCACGTTGTGAACGAGATGAATTGTCTCCACACACACACCCATATTCATCCAACCGAATTCAGATCGCTCCAGTTTTTCAGAAGAACTTTGTGACTGCATGCATAGTTGGGCTCTGTGCTGTGGAGTGGCACAGAGAGGAGGAGGAGGACAGAGCCAGATGTGCGGCTCTCGTCTGGCGCATTTTCCCAAACATCAGGCACATGCAGCAGGTGGAACACCTGCAGGAGCATGCTGAAGAGCACTGAAATTTGACTTTTAGTCGACTTGGCATCAGCAATCAAACTGAATGTGGTGCAGCAGGGTTTAATTGTGCGCGCGCTTCTTCCTCCGCCGGACTGGAGGAGGTGCAGAGATGTCGGGTGAGCACGTGAGTCTCCTCTCACTCCTCTGGTTGCTCAGACTCGTTCTCCCGCTCATTGGTTACAACAGCAGATGGAACACCTGCAGGAGCGTCCTGAGGAGCTTCAGCAGGAACTGTGGAACAACATTTGGAGCCGAGTTTAATTGTGCGCTCGAGACAGAAAACTGATTTGTCGTGGCATGCAGTGAAATGTGACGCCGCGTTACAAGTCGTGTTAAAACTTGACAGTTTCCGTGTCACTTCGTAATAACGCGTGACAGTTTGGGTTCCAAGAACCATCACAGGAACCACTACGAACGTTGTCACATTCTATTAAGGATCAATACTCATCAAGACGGATCAATACGCTCAGTTGCGACCTCCACGACGTGAGACGAAATGAGGGTGGTGTGTGACATTCGTGGAAGATTTTTTGACAGGCAAAAACATGCTCCACGAATATCAAGAATATCACGCACCAACACGCACTATTAAGAAACCTATTCAGATGTGTTAAGTCACATTAAGAATGTCAGGAATGTGTCACGAATGACAGAAAAATGACATTCGCAACGCATCTTGCTTATGTGTAAACGCACCTTTAAGTCCATGCCATGATACAATGGGTGTAGGGTCAGAACCACAGACTCCCACCACATTTTCAATTATGGAGGGTTATTCATGTATGCACATCCACACATTACCCATGATGCCAGGGGGCCGTTTCCTCCACATGACCACAATAGGGCCTTAGACCTTGGCAGGATTTTGTCAGTGTTTTGTATGATTTTTAATCCATGCAAGAGTGAACAACCAATATCAGGGTATTGGTTTCACTTATACAAGGTCTGTTAGAAAAGTATCTGACCTTTTTTTTTCAAAAACCTGATGGATTTGAGTTACGTGTGCTTGCATGAGCCAACCTTGAACCTTCGTGCACAGGACATGCTGGACTCTGAAAAATGATGCCCACCTCTTCCACCATTCGGATGATTCAGACAGCTTTCGGTGGCTTTTCAGTCATGTGACTATCCGAGAAATTGTGGAAGAGGTGGGCATGTCACAACATGTCCTGTGAGGCTTCAA
Source organism: Thalassophryne amazonica (assembly GCF_902500255.1). NCBI lineage: Eukaryota > Metazoa > Chordata > Actinopteri > Batrachoidiformes > Batrachoididae > Thalassophryne > Thalassophryne amazonica. The sequence continues at coordinate 145,541,903 of NC_047105.1, forward strand.
CACGAAGGCGCTTTTGCACTGTCAGCAGCTTCGTGCCGAAGCCATCGACATGAATTTTGCTGCAACTCTTTTCATGGCCAAATCTTCTGTCACAGTGGAATGTTCCGAAAAAGTGCTGATGTCCACCTCTTCCACAATTTTCAGATAGTCACACGACGGTCCTGCATCACCACAGCATTCACTTTGGAAATGATGATCTGGTCATTTCAGCATGTTGATGGCCGACCGGAGCGCGGCTGGCTCTCCACCGTTGTGCGGCTGTCTTTAAACCGGTTGTACCGCTTGTTAATCTGAGTGATGCCCATAGGATTGTCACCGAAAGCTGTCTGAATAATCCGAATGGTTTCCACATGGCTGTCGCCCAGTTTCTGGCAAAATTTGATGCAGTCACGCTGCTCCGGTCTTTTTCCTTGGAATGAAAAAACACCGAGCACACGACACACACCTCACACAAAGGCTGCTTACCAGGAAATGACGCAATCGACAGGCGTGAAAAAATTCACACATGCGCATGAAGGTTCAAGGTTGGCTCATGCAAGGACACGTGATTCAAATCCATCAGGTTTTTGAAAAAATAAAAATGTCGGATACTTTTCTAACAGACCTCATGTGTGTGTGTGTGTGTGTGTGTGTGTGTGTGTGTGTGTGTGTGTGTGTGTGTGTGTCTAACTGTAGACAAGATAACTCAATGATGGCTGGATGAATTTCCATCAAACGTGGCATGAATATTGTATTCATATCTGGAGGTGATTAGATTTTTCAGGAGTTTGGTCAAACATTGATTTGTCAGAATGACTTCATAATGAAATCACACACATGAACAAAAACACATTTCTGACATAATTTATATTAACGTGTACATTTATCTTGTGGTGTGTGGAGTGCGCGTCATTCACATTCACATTTGAAACACCTTTGAAGTATTTCCACACTGACAACATAATGTGCAACACATTCTCAGTCAGACACTGACAAGAACTACAGACAGTCACTGTGACATCCTCACCCAGGACATGTGACCGTTCAGGTTGAGTCAGGGAGAGTGTGCTTTTGTCCTGCTGGAATATGCAGGATGTTGCAGAAGTATTGTCAGTATGTAATATGTGCTGCACTAAAACACACAAATGTTGAAGTACTATCCTTAATATAGGACAGCCCAGATTATAAGACCACCTCCCCATTTCTTGACATAGTTTTAGGAGAAGCACTTTTTTAAGAAAATGCTGATATTTGAAAATAGCACTCATAAAAACAATGAATATTGGTTCAATAAAAAGTTCACTCTGCCCTATGTTGCCTCAAATCATCAAGTCAGTCAGTCACTCGGTTCCCCACAAGTGGAACAAGCGTAAGTGCATGCAGGGCTTTTGGATAGATACTGTTGGGAAGGTGTAGTGACACGGACCCACAAAAGGGGGCGTAAATGAACAGACAATGAAAATGCCAAAAGATAACAATTTAATGTTGTGAAAACGTGCACAACGAAATACAGATACCACTTTTAGGAAACAGTCAATTAAACAATAGGTGACGTGTGGGCAGGCTCGAGGATAGGAGACGCCTGTCCAGAGAAGAGTCGGTCCCCACACGATTTCCACTGCCAGCGGAGACCTGCAACACACCGGAGCTGCCAAGTTTTGAGTCCCCAGGTGGCCACCGCCTCCAGCTGTCGGATTGGGTACTGCTGGCAGGAAGCACAAACAGATTATGTGGGTGTGTGAAACACCCAGCAACAGTCAGCAACTCACAGTTCTTTATGGAGTGACAAGTCCTTCACTCTCAGGTAGCATGAAAACCAGTTCGTGCAGGGCCTACTGAACACGAAGAAATTTAGGAGCGGAATTGCCGACTCCTCCAAATTTCCAACACACCAGCTCCAAGCTGTTAGTTACGGTAGGTTACGACTGCAAACAGGTTAGCATTCAATATGTGCGTACGGCACAGGGAAAGGCTGAGAAGGTTACCTGTAGGGTAAGCAGATTTCTCGGCAGAGATGTGGTGTCTCCTCCAGGCTTTTATGGTAATGCTGATTAAGGTGAATGGCGACAGCTGTCAGCTCCGGGCTCCTGGGGCTCCTCTGTGGCGGCTGCGCCCTCTGGTGCCTGAAGCCCGCCTTCAGGCAGGGCGTCCTCTGGTGTTGGACCAGCAGTACCTCCTCTTCGGGCAGCCCACACAACAGATACATCCCATCAGAGATCCCTGTAAGTGGACGGCGAAAACAACTATGGACATTTTAATGATTAAAAAATATATAATTAACTGTTTATGTGGCCAGACAGAAAACTCCTAATATAATATAGTCATCCCACCCCCATGGAATCTCTAGATGCTTGGAGTTTAATGAGCAGTTGTAACATAAATTACATGAACTCTACAGTGGCTGCATACTGTTCTGTGGATGATGAAGACAAATGTAAATGGCACATGGTAAATGGACTGCATTTATGTAGCGCTTTTCCATCTGCATCAGAAGCTCAAAGCGCTTTACACTTACGCTTCACACTCACCCCACTCACACACTGATGTCAGGGTGCTGCCATGTAAAGTGCTCACTACACACCGGGAGCAACTAGGGGATTAAGGACCTTGCCCAAGGGCACTTAGTGATTTTCCAGTCTGGTTGGATTTTGAACCAAGAATCCTCTTAACACTTAACTGTCATGAGCTGGGTAGGTGTGGCACAGAAGGAGGTTGAACACAAATGCAGACTCAAAATACTGAGGTTTACGTTAAAGGCTTTATGTCAAAAATCAGGCTGGGCTTCGGTACACAAAAAGGCAGTCCGAGAAGCAGCGGCACAGGCAGGGGTCAGGCAGAGGCGTAGTCAACAACAAGCATGGTTCAAAAATACCAGGAGACACAATACATGGGCAGAGGCAGGAGCAAGGTCAAAAAACAAAGCACGGTCAAAAATGGCAAGGCATATACAGAGCAAAAACAAAGGCTGGAACGTGGACAAAAAATCACAACGAACTAGCAGGGAGTGGAGAAAGTGAGGAGCTTAAATAACAGGTGCAAGTAATTAGGGAAACAAGGCACAGGTGTCAGGGAAGGTTCTGGAAGGGGTGTGGTCAGATGAGACAGAGGTGAGACAGGAGTCAAGAGAGTGCAAGAAGACAGAGCAGACAGAATTACAATGAAGGTGAGAGAAGCAGATGCAAGATAGTGCAGGAAGACAAATGCAAAGTGAACAGGACCTGACAAGATGGTAAACCTAACCACAGTGATCAAAATAAAACACCAAGACAAAAGGTGAACAAAATCCAAGTCCCAATACACAAGAAATAAAATAAAGAAAACCTGACATGAAGGAACAAAGAATTAAACCATGAAACAAATGTAAGAATAAAAGACTAAGACCAAACCAGAATGGAACTATGTGGAACCATAAACCAATAATTCAAGAAAAGCAAACAGGAAATAAAACTAATGAATATACAAAGGTAGGAATGAAACTAGACACATGACTAAAGTAAGATAAACAGGAAATAATTGAAACAGAACATAAAACCACTGACAAAAGTATTACACACAGGAACAAGATAATCAGAACCAAAGTATCATGAGACTAGATTAATAACTAAAATAAAATGACCAAATAAAAACAATAAGGGACAAAACATGACTGGGCCAGACTGGGGCCGAAACCTGACATTAACCACTGGACCATCACCTTCTGTCAGGACTCATGGTGGGCTGAAACTGGAAGCAGTAGAAGACACATGCAAACTCACAGGCGTAGTTGGTTTAGATGAAAAAAAGGCTTTATCTAGAAACCAGGCATTGAGTTTGGTACACAGGTAGTCAGATATGGGAGCAGAGGTGTCAGACATGGTACAGGCTGGGATGTGGTCCATAAACCAGGCAGGGTTTGCACACACAGCATCGAGATATAAAGCAGGCAAAACAAAGGCAGAGTTAAATTACAGGCGGAGTTCAGGATATGGCAAGGTGAAGGTCGGAGCACAAAAGCAAGGTCAAAACACACAAGAGCAAACTGGACAAGAATGAGAGGCGAGAAATTGAACAAAGTCAAAAATTGGGCAGTGAGCTGTGGAACTGTGAGGGTTTAAATAAGGAGCAAACTAATCAGGGTGATGTGAAGCAGTTGTGTGGAAGGTTCTGGAAAGGGGTGTGGTTTTGTGAATCAAAGATGAGGGAAGAAAGGCAAGAGTGCAGGAGGGCAAAACAAAGTGCAAAGCAAGATAAGTAAGTGACAGAAAAACTAACCAAAAATGTGATGTGTTCTAGACAAACAATAATGTGTGAACAAAACAAAAAGGGGCAGAACGAAGAGATACTGTGACCAATCTAAAGAGGTGAAAAACAAGGAACCTAATATTAAACCAAAGTACGACAAAAGAGATACTGGCTGAGACAAAAGAGAATACAATAACTGATGAAGACAAAACAAGCTATTGGTTAAACTGCAAATAAACAAAACCCAGTGAATACAGAATAATGCAATAACTAAAACAAGATAACTGATAAACAGAAAATGCAATGAATAACAAATGGAACATAATCAGATAAGCAACACAGAAGATAAATATTAACAAAGCATAATGCAATAAATGTGATTAACAGACTAAACTAAGACTAAAGTAATTTAAAGGACCATGAGTGAAAGAAAACATTAACAACCTACAAAATAAATGATAACCAAAGAGTGAACAGTAACAGAAGTGCAAAACAAAACAAAAAAAAAAGCCATAAACAGCACCAAAATGAGATATACATGACAAAGTAAAAACTTAAGAAAAGCAAAACCATAAAATCAGAGGAAATATGCCAAGAGCTAAGACTTACAGAAGCCACTTTCTGCCATCTGCACCCATCAATGGGAGGATTTCATTCTCATGGAGGATCAGCATTGCAAGTGATTCTGGGAGAATTAAAAAAAAAAAAATAGACTATTATAGAAAAAATTACTCATAACCATCCCAAAGACATATCGTTATCTTTGGCTGCTTTCAGTGATGCCGGTATTTGGTTAGACTCTTTCTCTCCGATTGTTCTGTCTGAGTTATTTTCATTAGTCACTTCCTCCAAACCATCAACATGTCTATTAGACCCCATTCCTACCAGGCTGCTCAAGGAAGCCCTACCATTATTTAATGCTTATCTTTATTTAGCCAACTAATATCTTTATTAGTTGGCTATGTACCACAGGCTTTTAAGGTGGCAGTAATTAAACCATTACTTAAAAAGCCATCACTTGACCCAGCTATCTTAGCTAATTATAGGCCAATCTCCAACCTTCCTTTTCTCTCAAAAAATCTTGAAAGGGTAGTTGTAAAACAGCTAACTGATCATCTGCAGAGGAATGGTCTATTTGAAGAGTTTCAGTCAGGTTTCAGAATTCATCATAGTACAGAAACAGCATTAGTGAAGGTTACAAATGATCTTCTTATGGCCTCGGACAGTGGACTCATCTCTGTGCTTGTTCTGTTAGACCTCAGTGCTGCTTTTGATACTGTTGACCATAAAATTTTATTACAGAGATTAGAGCATGCCATAGGTATTAAAGGCACTGCGCTGCAGTGGTTTGAATCATATTTATCTAATAGATTACAATTTGTTCATGTAAATGGGGAATCTTCTTCACAGACTAAAGTTAATTATGGAGTTCCACAAGGTTCTGTGCTAGGACCAATTTTATTCACTGTATACATGCTTCCCTTAGGCAGTATTATTAGAAAGCATTGCTTAAATTTTCATTGTTACGCAGATGATACCCAGCTTTATCTATCCATGAAGCCAGAGGACACACACCAATGACTTAAACTGCAGGAATGTCTTACAGACATAAAGACATGGATGACCTCTAATTTCCTGCTTTTAAACTCAGATAAAACTGAAGTTATTGTACTTGGCCCCACGAATCTTTGAAACATGGTGTCTAACCAGATCCTTACTCTGGATGGCATTACCCTGACCTCTAGTAATACTGTGAGAAATCTTGGAGACATTTTTGATCAGGATATGTCCTTCAATGCGCATATTAAGCAAATATGTAGGACTGCTTTTTTACACTTGCGCAATATCTTTAAAATTAGAAAGGTCTTGTCTCAGAGTGATGCTGAAAAACTAATTCATGCATTTATTTCCTCTAGGCTGGACTATTGTAATTCATTATTATCAGGTCGTCCTAAAAGTTCCCTGAAAAGTGTTCAGTTAATTCAAAATGATGCAGCTAGAGTACTGACGGGGACTAGAAGGAGAGAGCATATCTCACCCATATTGGCCTCTCTTCATTGGCTTCCGGTTAATTCTAGAATAGAATTTAAAATTCTTAATTCTTAATCAGGTCCCATCTTATCTTAGGGACCTCATAGTACCATATCACCCCAATAGAGCGCTTTGCTCTCAGACTGCAGGCTTACTTGTAGTTCCTAGGGTTTGTAAGAGTAGAATGGGAGGCAGAGCCTTCAGCTTTCAGGCTCCTCTCCTGTGGAACCAGCTCCCAATTCAGATCAGGGAGACAGACACCCTCTCTACTTTTAAGATTAGGCTTAAAACTTTCCTTTTTGCTAAAGCTTATAGTTAGGGCTGGATCAGGTGACCCTGAACCATCCCTTAGTTATGCTGCTATAGACTTAGACTGCTGGGGGGTTCCCATGATGCACTGAGTGTTTCTTTCTCTTTTTGCTCTGTATGCACCACTCTGCATTTAATCATTAGTGATTGATCTCTGCTCCCCTCCACAGCATGTCTTTTTCCTGGTTCTCTCCCTCAGCCCCAACCAGTCCCAGCAGAAGACTGCCCCTCCCTGAGCCTGGTTCTGCTGGAGGTTTCTTCCTGTTAAAAGGGAGTTTTTCCTTCCCACTGTCGCCAAGTGCTTGCTCATAGGGGGTTGTTTTGACCGTTGGGGTTTTTCTGTAATTATTGTATGGCTTTTGCCTTGCTATATAAAGCGCCTTGGGGCAACTGTTTGTTGTGATTTGGCGCTATATAAATAAAATTGATTTGATTTGATGTTGCCTTATGCTGAAGAGGACATGCCCTTGAAATGGGTGTTGCAACAAGACAATGACCCCAAGCACACTAGTAAACCAGCAAAATCTTGGTTCCAAACCAACAAAATTAATGCCTCACAGATGTGAAGAAATCATGAAAAACTGTGGTTATACAACTAAATACTAGTTTAGTGATTCACAGGATTGCTAAAAACAAAGCAGTTTGAACATAATAGTTTTGAGTTTGTAGCATCAACAGCAGATGCTACTATTATTGTGAACACCCCTTTTTCTACTTTTTTTTACTAATAGCCCAATTTCATAGCCTTAAGAGTGTGCATATCATGAATGCTTGGTCTTGTTGGATTTGTGAGAATCTACTGAATCTACTGGTACCTTATTTCCCATGTAACAATAAGAAATATACTCAAAACCTGGATTAATCTTTTTAGTCACATAGTACTACTATTATTCTGAACACTACTGTAGAAAGGTTAAATTAAAATAAAAAGAGCTGTGTAGTGCCTTGCAAAAATGCCAAATTGAAAATAATATTTTTAATGGTTTTGGGCCACATTGCTGCATAATACATGGTTTCTGCAAGTATTTGGGTGAAGAAATTCATAAATGATGTAGATTTATTAATTTGACACCTTTTTTTTTTTTTTTTACCTTTAGATTAATTCATTCAAGATGGCTCTTTAAATGACATTTTCTCAAAATCATGATAGAGCCTCAATATTAGGCTCTAATGAAGCTCTGCTCATACTGAGTTCAGTTAAGAACAGTAAATTTACAACTTACACATGCACACGTTCACACATGCATGTTGAATGCCAGCCAGCAAGGATGAGGAAGGATGAGCAGACAGTTCAGGACCTGCAGGTGTGTATTAAGGATTTTGAAGCTGAGCCCTTTGAGTTCTCTCCACCTGAGTTCAGAGATTGAAAATATCGTACAATGTCTGCTCAGCTTTACTCTTGTCAAACTCCAGTCTCTGACTGTAAGACAATCCTGTGTTTTTAGGTGTATTCTTAGGGAAGGAAAAACAAAACAAAACAACAAAACTAGTCTTGTATTCAGTCCTAAATGTTATTCTGCATTGTGTGGATTCTCACAAAATGGACACTTATAGTGCACTTATAGTGTATGGTATGTATTTTTTGCAGTTTTGGCTGAAAAAAGGGTCCCACTTTACCAAACATGATGGGGTTCCAATTTTCAGATCCCTCCTTCACTCCGTGGGGGTCCTTTTGTCATGCAATATTTGTCCCTGTGAAGCCCAATAGGGAAATTTTGTGCTTTCCTCTCTAACTCTTTTTTTTTTGGCCATTTCACAAAAAATTTGTCAGAGATGTACAGGATTCATTCTCAATTATATTACATAATGAAAATTTCAAAATGTGACCACATGGGGGTGCTGTTTGTGAAGAAAATGGTGAAATATTGGGGGAATATCAGAAAACGTGTCCTACTTAGGGATGGGTATCAATACGATTTTATCGATAGCGAAACCAGTATCGATTCTGCTTATCGATCCGATTCCTTATTGATATCCTTATCGATACCTCTTGTGAATTTTTGGTGTAGTAAAAGTAGGCTTTACAGGTTTTCTATGTCTATGTGTCAAATAGCTTTTTCTTATCATGCACCTGCTCTGTGGAACGGTCTTCCAGTGACCGTCAGGCAGTCTGAGTCCGTGGACATTTTTAAGTCAAGACTTAAAACCTTATTCTCTTTCTTATGAATAGTTTTGATTTTTTTTTATCTGTTTTATTATTTTACTTCAGTTTTTCATTATATATTTGACTTTTTATTTTTATTTATTTATTTAAATTCTTATGTTGAACTGTGGCTTAGTGGTTAGGAGTGTTGCCTCACAGCGAGAAGGTCATGGGTTCAATTCCCGCCTGTGGCCTTTCTGTGTGCAGTTTGCATGTTCTCCCCGTGTTTGCGTGGGTTTCCTCCGGGTGCTCCGGTTTCCTCCCATATCCAAAGACATGCGGGTTAGGTGGACTGGAATCTTTAAATTGTCCATAGGTGTGCGAGTGGGTGTGACTGTGTTTGTTTGTCTGTTTGTGGCCTTGCGACAGACTCAGACTGATAATATCGAGGAAGAAAACTCAAGCAGACCAGCCTCAGAGGGGTGACACAGGGCTCGGGGACCCTGCGTGCCCAGATGGAACCTATCCTACGGGATATGTTCTCAATGCTTGGGAGAAGTGGTGCATTGCGTGCTTGCCACCACTTTCTGTGGAAGACATTGAGGATTTATTGTTATTTGATTTTATGGCAGAAGGGCTTTTGCTGCTTGGATTAGGCACTGCCCTGACCTTCCGAAAAATTGGCAAGACAGCTGCTACCAATACCACAATGTTATGTGTCGGACGCAGCTCGGAGAACCGACCAGCGTTTGAAGGACCCAGTATGAAATAAGCAGAGCACAGTACAAAGGCTAACTGAATTTAATACATAACAGTGATACAAAAACAACAAAAGAAAGTGCGGTCTGGCGTGGTGCGCTCCCAGCAGCGCTAACGGTCCGGAGCCAGAAGCTGTTCGGACCCAAGGACCCCGCCGACACCCCCCAGGTGGCCGCAACAAACCGAGTCTGTGAAAGAAGGAACCATTATGTGAGTCCACACTCTACACACAGAGAGACCACTCAAAGGTGTACAAACAGCAAACACTTCCTGGCCTGATTACTAATCAGCTTCCCAACCTGCAGGCATGGAACATAAAGTTCACAAAACTCCACTGCAGTGGAAGCCGATACATGACTAACATACAGCTCAACATAATAAAGGTGTGAGGGACACCACATTTACTGACTGTATAAATGTTAGTCACAAAATCTAACGTACCTCAGGAAGTGTGCTGACGAGCGTGAGACCTCACCCCCTCCTCTTTCACAGACCGTGCATCAAACCCTGGACGTTCTCTGCATCCACTGATGATGAGATGGCTCCCGAGACGACGATCTCACCCGTCTGGTCACAAGGTCGTGTCTCTGGCAAATACACACTGTATACTCCAGTCTTAAATGCCACCATGTTCCAATCCATATAGATGCACCTCAGCTGTGAGTCCTGACGAGCCGCAGGTGATCAGGGTGAGGTCCTGATAACCTCAGCAACACAGCCACTCAGTCCCAAATGCAAGCCACCTGGAAGGAAAAACAAAAGACAGAAACAAAAAGGCAGCCAGGCCCCCCAGCCATACAACACCACAACCCCACATTTGTCCTGTTGTGAAAGTGTAGTGACACGGACCCACAACAGGGGGCGCAAATGAACGGACAATAGAAGGAGTCAAATTTGAACACTTTACTGTTGTGAATGCCACAACCATACACAGCAGATTATAGAATGATACAAAGTCAATGGATAAAGGTGTCGTGTGGGCAGGCTCGACGATAGGAGACGTCCGTCTAAAGAAGAACCGGAACCACACGATTTCCTCCGCCACCGAACCCGAAGGATACTGGAGCCGCCAGGTCCCGAATCCCCCAGGTGGCCACCGTCTCCGCGTGTCAGATCTGGTACTGCTGGTGAAGAGCAAAGACAGTCGAGTGTGGGTGTGTACACCCAGTAACAACAACGGTGGGAATTCCACCTCCACCTCAGATCACACACTCATGCAGCTCCTGTTTCAGCACTTATCTGGAAAGAGTGAGAGGCGAAGACGTCGGCACTCTCACAAACCACCAATCAGCGGACAAGGCTCCACAGGAAAGAGGCTGCAAAAAGAGTTCAGACTAAGATACAGTTTAGTTTATGGCTGAGAATATTACCTCCTTAGAAGAACAATATCTCGGCGACGTGGTGGAGGTGTCATCCTGCTTTTATCTGGGGTGAAGTGCAGATGATCGGTGACAGCTGTCATAGTTGATGAGTGACAGCTGTCACCTCGGCTGTTCCTGTGAGGTGGCAGTGCCCTCTCGTGCCTGAAGCCCGCACTTCAGGCAGGGCGCCCTCTGGTGGTGGGCCAGCAGTACCTCCTCTTATGGCGGCCCACACAACATGTCCATCATGATTAATGAGGACGGCAAGGTGGTACAATCTCAGACTGCGTTAACTCTTTCACTTAAACACAAAATGGAAATCATCTCAGAGCAAATGTCTGCCTTGCAGAGGAATTGATGTTGGAGACCAGTGAATGTTCACAATTGGATCTGGACGGTTAAAGAGAGGCCATATTGGAACTCTGTGCTTTACTGTCTAACCCAAACATGGCAACCTTATCAGTTACTGGAGGTTAAAATGCCCCGTTTGTTTTCCCCCAGAAGGATTTCAACAGCCTTGGTGAAGCATCTGGCTCCTTTTCATTTGCCCTCCCCCACAGTGTGGTCATCATTCGTCAAGGCCACTTCAGACTCTTCACATATGCAGACAGAGGCTGATCTGAACTCATCTGCACACATGACACATGCCCCCCATTTCTACCCTCTCCCTTGTGTTTCAAAGGACAATGTAGGATCAAAAAGTACATCCAGCTTTTTACTGATGCAAGGCAATCTTCTAAGAACTTTATGTGTATGAGATTACCAGCAGTTATCAGTATGTACAACTGAGTATCATCCACATAGCAATGAAAGGTAATCCCAAAATGTCACAATATGTGCACAAGGGGTGTTTTATAAAGGAGAAAAGCAGGTGGCCAGGACCCCATATTTCATATCACCAAGGCTGAAGGTAGTGTTGTTATACAAGACACAGTGAGAACGACTGGTCAGTTATTACATCAACCATGCAAGGGCATTCCCAGTAATCCTAAAATTATTCTCCAACCTATCGAGTAGAATATGATGATCCACCATATCAAATGCAGCACTCAGATCTAACAGCACCAGAACTGTAGTGTTGTCCGAATCCATTGCAAGCAGAAGATCATTCACTACTTAGTGAGAGCCGTCTCTGTGGAATGATATTTTCTAAAAAGCAGACTGCAGTGGCTTGAAAACATTATTCTCAGTAAGGTGGTCCACGAGGTGATGTGAAACCACATTTTCCAAAATTTTAGAACAAAATTATAGATTTGATATTGGCCTATAGTTTTTCATTTGATATCGGCCTATAGTTTTTGACTCGTGTCAAGATTAGGTTTCTTAAGTAGTGGTTTAATCTCTGCAGATTTGAAACTTTTTGGAACAAATCCAGAGGTTAATGAGAGATGAATAATTTCCAGCACAGTTGGCCCAAGAGTGGGCCACAGGTCCTTAAACAGTTTTGTTGGTATCAGGTCAAATAAGCAGGTTGTGCCTTTAGTGGGCATTATGAGTTTTGCCAGGGCAGTCAGTGAGATACAATCAAATTTAGTTATTCTAGGTAATGTATCATTGATGGCACCCACCTCAATAAAAGTGTGTAGTGGCTGAATTAAGGCATGGTGGGATATTTTTAACCTAATGTCATCTATTTTCTTCTGAAAGTAATCTAAGAAATCTTGGACTGTAAATCCAGGTGGTTGTTATCTGTTAATGTATTGTTTGTGTGTCTTGGGGCGGGGTTGGTGAATATATGTATGTTCTCTGTATGTTTCTACATGTCTCTTAATGTTTGGAAATGTACTAGCAAGTGTATATGAGGTCTGTTAGAAAAGTATCCGACCTTTTTATTTTTTTGCAAAAACCTGATGGATTTGAATCATGTGTGCTTGCATGAGCATACCTTGAACCTTTGTGCGCATGCATGAATTTTTTCACGCCTGTCGATTGTGTCATTTGCTGGTAAGCAGCCTTTGTGTGAGGAAGGGTGTTGTCTCTCGTCGGATTTTTATTTCAAGGAAAATGGCGGAACGAATGGAGCAGCGCGACTGCATCAAATTTTGCCAGAAACTGGGCAACAGCCAGGTGGAAACCATTCGGAAGATTCAGACGGCTTTCGGTGACGATGCTTTTGGCATCACACAGATTAAGGAGTGGTACAACCAGTTTAAAGATGGCCGCACAATGGTGGAGATCGAGCCACGCTCCAGTCGCCCATCAACATGCTGAAATGACCAGATCATTGAAGTCTCACAGGACATGCTGTGACATGCCCATCTCTTCCACAATTTCTCGGATAGTCACACGACTGAAAAGCCACTGAAAGCCGTCTGAATCTTCCGAATGGTGGAAGAGGTGGGCATCATTTTTCGGAGTCCAGCATGCCCGGTGAGACTTCAACACGAAGGTACTTTGCTCCGCCGCCAGAAGCTTCAGGAAAGAATTTCGCCGCCACACTTTTCATGGCAAAATCTTCTGTCACAGTGGAATGTACCAAAAAAGTGCTGATGTCCACCTCTTCCGCAATTTCTTAGATAGTCACACGACGGTCCCGCATCACCACAGCATTCACTTTGGAAATGATCTGGTCATTTCAACATGTTGATTGCCGACCGGAGCGCGGCCCGCTCTCCACCGTTGTGCGGCCATCTTTAAACGGGTTGTACCGCTCGTTAATCTGTGTGATGCCGAAAGCATTGTCACCGAAAGCCGTCTGAATCTTCCGAATGGTTTCTACCTGGCTGTCGCCCAGTTTCTGGCAAGATTTGAAGCAGTCGCGCTGCTCCAGTCGTTCTGCCATTTTCCTTGAAATGAAAATCCGACGAGAGACTACACATGTCCTCAAACAAAGGCTGCTTACCAGCAAATGACGCAATCGACAGGCATGAAAAAAATCACGCATGCGCACGAAGGTTCAAGGCTCATGCAGGCACACGTGATTCAAATCCATCAGGTTTTTGCAAAAAATAAAAAGGTCGGATACTTTTCTAACAGACCTCGTACAGTAACTGTAATAAAAATACTTTAATCATACATGTATATGATCCCCTGATACGTGCAACAAGTTTGCCCATGTTTTTATGGAAAATGTGGATAATATTAGGGCTTCTATCTTAGTTCCTACATCTGACCCTCCAGCCTTGGTTTCTTGTCTTGTCACTTTTACTCAGTTTGAACTCAGCTTAATGTGCGGGTGTGAATGTGTTTGTCTGTCTGTATGTGGTCCTGCAACAGACTGGCATTCTGTCCAGGGTGTACCCCACCTCATGCCCTGTGACTGCGTGGCCTTTAATTGGAGTAAGCGGGTATAGAATATGGATGGATGGACAGTGCAGAACAACATACATGGAGTGAGTGAGTGTGCTTCTGATGTTTGTATCTATTTGTGGGGACAACAGATATGCACATTTGCCTTTTGGTTTTTCATTTATCTTTGATGCCTTTTTAGTAGAATGCAATGGGCCCCAAACCTGGGGTCTAAAGTTGCACCCTAGGCTCTATAGTTATCCTAAGCAGATCTGGCATTGTATCCGAGGGCTCTCTTCAAGATGTTGATCGTTCCCTTAATTGCAGACAACTGCACCTCATGTGCACTTGGGTTACCGGGGATTGCCTCAAGGTATTTCTTCAGGTTCTTCTTCATCAGGCTTGTTGCTCCCACCACAACTGGGATGATATCGATGTTTTTCAATGACCATGTTGTTTGTAGGTAATTTTTCAGGTCTTGGTATTTCAAGATCTTTCCCCTTTCAGCTCGATTCAGACCGTAGTCATTGAGGACTGTCACATCGATGATTTTGGCTGTTTTCTCTTGCTTGTTCCAGATGACAATATCAGGTTTGATTGCACCTCCTTCAATGTGTCTTCCTGCTGGGATCTCTTTGTCGTAGAAGATCGTAACTTTTCCGTTGGATGAGACTGGTGCTGGCTCGTGCTCCCAGACATGTTCTTTGACTTCCATCTCCAGTTCCTTGCAGACCTTCCAGTGGAGATATTGACAGATCTTGTTGTGTCTGGATGTATAATGCCCATCTGCCATGAGGATCTGGCATGCTGAAGTTAGATGGTTTACACTCTCAACAGCTGTATGACAGAATCGGCATTTATCATTCTGTGAGATCCCTGTCATTTTTTTGAAGCCATTTGTTAGAAGTCCCTGATCTTGTGCTCCAATCAAAATTCTTTCTCCATCAAAACCAAGTTTTCCATTTTTTTAGCCACTGCATTGATCCAACTTTGTCGATGTATTCCTTTTCGAGTTCTTCTTGGAAATGTCCGGCTCTTTTGTGCTGTTTCCATCTTTCCACTCGATGTTTTCCTTTTCTTTTGCTGTATTGTTCTCTGGTCTGTCTTGCAAGTTTTGTTGCAAGCATGAGACTGTTGCTTTTTCTCTCTTGTAGAAGTTCTCCGCCAAAGTTTTTTTGCCAGTTTAGTGATTGAGGTCCGTTCAGTTATGGCCTCATGGTGTTGTGTGACCGTTTTTACGATTTCTTCTTCAGGGCTCTTTAAGTACTGTCCAATACTTATCGATGCTCTGTAGGCCTGGTTGATTTCAGTGAGACCCATACCGCCTTCTCTGCGAGGGAGATATATTCTGTCCATGCACTGATTTCTGTATGTGATTTTGTGGAGGGTGAGCATTTTCCTGGTTTTTGTGTCCAACTTATTAAGCTCACATTGTGGCCAGTCTACTA
Organism: Thalassophryne amazonica; assembly: GCF_902500255.1. Lineage (NCBI taxonomy): Eukaryota > Metazoa > Chordata > Actinopteri > Batrachoidiformes > Batrachoididae > Thalassophryne > Thalassophryne amazonica. Next base: position 145,557,322 of record NC_047105.1, read on the forward strand.
TGCCAAACCCATAGGTCACCACTGGTATTGCAAACTGGTTTATGGCTGTGATCTTGTTTTTTGGTGTCAGCTGTGTTTTCAGATCTTTTTTAAGCGGTTTAGGTATTCTTTTGTTGTTTTTGTTCTAATTTTCTTGTGCTCAATTGTATTACTTTGTTCAATTCCCAAGTATTTGTATGTGGAGTCTGCAGCCAGATCTTCAATGTAGCTCCCTTCATCCAATTGTATGTTTTCGGTTTTTGTCTTTTGCCTTTGTGAAGATCAGTATGAGGATTCAGAGACCAGTTTGACATTATGAGTGTGAGCATAATGTCCAGTGTGATCATAATGACCATCACCTCCTTTGGGCAGGTGATGGTCTAGTGGTTAAGGTGTTGGGCTTGAGACCAGAAGATCCTGGGTTCAAATCCCCGCCTCACTGGAAAATCACTAAGGGCCCTTGGGCAAGGTCTTTAACCCCCTATTGCTCCTGGTGTGTAGTGAGCGCCTTGTATGGCGGCATAATGTGAGGCATAATTGAAAAGGGCTTTGAGCGTCTGATGCAGATGGAAAAGCGCTATATAAATGCAGTCCATTTCACCCTCTTAGCCCTTTCTGGAACAAGTTGCCCACCTCTGTTCTAGATCATTCTTTTTGGTAGCATTTGTTATTATGAATTATTTATATATTATTTTAATATTTGCATCATTTTCACTTTGCCATTTTTGTTTTCATCAGGCCTTTGTTTTCATCAGGTTTTCAGCAGGATCATACATTTAGTTGAAATGTGTTGTATTGTTTATGCAAACAAATGTGTGCATTGAAAAAAAAGAGGTGTTTCACTGAAGTCAAAAAAGTCCTGGAACAGAAAACTATGAGAACAATGTGACAGAAGGACGATGCACACGAGAAAGAACAAAGTTCCAAACGGACTAACAAACACATTCCTGTTTGATTAAAACCAGACACTTCAGGAAACAAAGTGGGAAAGTGATCTAAGGACAGAAGAAGATATTAAACAAGTCAACTCGCAAAGTCACTGGACAACAATGAAAAAATGTTTCTTAAAATTTACTGTTACTCATTTTCATCTTATTAACAGCAAATACACAATACAAATAATCCAGACAAATATTCATTTTCATGCTGTAATATTTTACGTTAAGCGCCCAAAGAATTCCTGAAGCAAGACAAATGGTGATTACCATCACAAATCAAAGGCAGTGGAGATGATTTTAGAAAGTGAGGAGAAAATATCAAAGCAGGAAGCAATAACAAAGTGAAAGAGCCACCGGAGTTCATTCCGCTCTCATGAAACGGCGTCCTGTTGTGAGGAGATGATTACATCTTAGCATTTCATGCCACAATGGCCTTGTCTGGGAGCCATTCATCTCAAGAGCCACAAGCAGCGGCAAAAATGATCGGTTTGTTGTCTGTGTGTGTGTTTGTGTGTGAGCCGTGGCAGAATGAAATCAGATATCATGTGAGCTGATATCTTTCTTCCCTCTGTGCTCCCGCCGTGATGAAGTTTGCCCACATGAAAGATGAGGCGGGCTGCGGCTGGAGAGCTTGCACCCGCAAACACAGCGTGTTTACTTTGTGTTGCTGCAGGAATAATGTTTTCCATCAAACGCATTAACCTCCACCAGGCGTTGGCCGCTGCAGGAAGTTTCATCCTCTACTCATATCCAATGAAACGTTCTCCAAAGTGTCAAACACCATCGAACCAAATCAGATGTTTGGTTTTCACGTTCTTGTTTTCCATCTGATTTCTTTGCTTTCTGCTGTCAGTGGTATTCATTAAGCATCTGGATTTGCCACGCCCCCACGATCAGCACATTTTGAAGTGACAGGTCACTTGAGCCACCCTGCAGTGGTGATCAACATGTCTTCCACCTCAGTGCTCATGTAAAAACAGTGAGTATTGGCAAAACAGGTTGTCATTTTCATGTTGAGGTGGCAGGAGGTTGCTGTCAACAGCTGCTGAGAGTAACTAATAACGTAACTAGTAATCACACTTAGTTCCTTTTAAGATAGATTAATCAGTAAAGTAACTAATCAGTAATTGACAGTGGTAGAGGATGTCTGACTGGAAAATCACGAAAGGTCCTTGGGCAAGGTCTTTAATCCCCTCGTTGCTCCCGGTGTGTAGTGAGTACTTTGTATGGCAGCACCCTGGCATCGGGGTGAATGTGAGGCATAACTGTAAAGTGCTTTGAGCATCTGATGCAGATGGAAAAGTGCTATATAAATCCAGTCCATTTTACTTGCTTTTAAATGTACTTTTAAGTATTAAAAGTAAAAGTATTTGCATATTCTAATAAAAACTGTATGGACTGTTGCATTTTAATTAAGCTAGTTTTAGGATAATGTCAATTAAAAATAACAATTTAATGTCAGTTAATTAGATCATTCTAACTTATTTACATAACATAATACGTCTATAATGATGTAGGTCACTGTTCAAAATGTTACTTTTGGCAATTACTAATTGCCATTACTAATGGCAAAAAAAAACAAACATTCAGTAACTGTTGATGAGTGTTAGAATTTTAGGCTAATATTGAAAATGTGGATAATTTAGAAATGTCACCTCTGATTGATAAGCAGGAAATATGCCGTTGCCACACCTAAATGTACTTTTCAATGCTAGTTATGGTCAAAAGATGGGGCTCTAACACAACAAAGGATATGTAAAAACCACATATAAGAACAGAATTGAAATCTTAGGACACTTTGCTTCTGAAGCGCGGGGGGGATTGCTACACTCTGGCTGTTTCCACAACCTGAAAAAGTTGAGCAAAAACCATCTTGAATTTGCATCACCTGAAAAACAAAAAAGCTTTAAAACAGCAGTAGACGGATTCTCCCATCACTCGGCTGGGAGAAACTTTTTTTCAGCTACTTTTTGCAGTGACACCAACCGAGGGAGGACTGACGACTTGGTGGGATATCGATCGAACTGCGTCAGCATGGAGAAGCCGGGGTTCAGGCATCATCCCTAGGCAGACCGAGGCAGGCAGCCGGGATGATGGAGCAAACCCACTCAGTCCAAAATCTCCAACTTTTTGGATATATGTGAACTCCCAGTTTGACCAAAGGAGTTTAGCTTTATCGAGGTGAGAATAATGTAAAAATAAAATGTGACGTTTACTGCACTGCTGTGAAGGTTAATGATCGGCTTACGTTAGCTTAGCTTTTTGCACAGTTGATCTGAGTGAACGCTTTAATTTGTAAATGGTTCAGTCTTTTATTATTTTCACCACATAAATCTTCAGCTTTTTTCGGAGACCACAAAAGCTCAACTTTAAATAACTTTCTTTCTCAGGTGTTTTTTTCTGTTTTTTCCTTTGTTGTTGTTGTTGTTTTTTAGTATGTAAACTGTTTAGTGTTTCTTTGTATTTTAAGAAATATTTTTTTATTTGTCCCCATCAGGAACATTTGCTGTGCAGACAACCTAAATACAGATGTGCTTCAAAAACTTCCATTGATGAGCTGAACACCACGAAGTCCAGTCGAAAGAAAACATCTCTGCTCTTCAAAATAGGAGAAAAGTGTCTTCAACAACACCACCAGAGGTCAAAGCTGCAGAAGAGACCTTCATCTGGTCCCGAGAATCCAGCAGAACATCACCTGCTTCTAAATAAAAGGCTCTTTCAACAGCAACTATTTTAGCTGTTTCATTTTATAGTTTAACAATAAATGAATGGATCATTAAAAATGTCCACAAAATCAAAGTCAAAAGACATTTGCACAGGTCAAAGCTCTCACCTTATTGTGCACAATGTTAAAACATTCACAGTCACTGGTCAAATTCATATTTTAGAAATGACTCTGTCCTGATCACAACATTAAAGGAAATCACATATTTTTATGTAATTACAAGTTGAAATGACTCAATTTAAAACATTTATATATATATATATATACTGCAGTCATTGTTAAATTATCTCCTGTTGCATTTATAATAAACATTTGTGTTTATTTACAGTATCTGTTTTTCTGGTTGAATTGAGATATAAATAATCTACCAGACTTAAAAAAATGTACAAATTTCCATGTTATTTTATTTGTCTAAAAATAAATGTCCAAGGTTCCTTATGTTAAACAAGAAATTATCTAATCTGAAATAACAGGTGCTTTTAATTTAGAGATGATGAAAGGTTTCTAAAGAACCTTTTATTTATTTGTTTATTTAACTATTTTAATTACAAGTGTTCTAACCTTTTTTTAACAGTAATCAGAAATTTTGTAAAACAAAAACATTTGCAAGGATTTTTCTTCAGAAAACTGCTCTATAAATGAGCAGTCCTGTGACACTTTTCTGTTTTGTACAGATCAGTGGTTTTTGCACTGATCTGTTTTGTATAGATCAGTGGTTTCTACCACTAGTCTTCTGTGTTTTGGCCTGACGCGTCGTTCCTATTGGGCAGCGCAGGGCTACGTCACAGCTCAGAGCGGCGAATGTTGGATTGGGTTAAACTTTGACCACGTCAACCTGTTGACAAGCGGCAATGCACGCTCCCGTCAGAAGCGTCGCTTTAGCTTGGCTTTTGATGAGACGCTTCTGACGCCTCTAAACGGCAACGTGTCTCATTGAAAATAATGCTTTTTAGACCAATTGGTGATGCCTCTGATGCTTCCAAGGCGTCCGGTGTGAAAGGCCCTTTAGTCTGCTCAGACTGTGGCAATCTGTGCCCCTCTATCTTCCGCCTTCTCTCACAAATCTGTCGATTGTGTGCTCTACAGTTACATGAAAAAAGTGCTGTAGTACAACCAGAAGGAGCTCACTGATGTGTGATATGAGTTTGGTGGCACTACAAACCATAAATGTGATGTTATTGAGTTTTCATCAAAGTATTTCCTTTTGCCGTGGTAATTTGTTAATGGTCCCTGAGTATTTCTTTTCACCATTGTAATTTGTTGATGGTCCCTGAGCTCTGTTCTCACAGCCGGCTGCACATCAAAATCAGTGTAATCCACAAAGAATGGAGGATGTCTCATTTTGGGGAAAAACATTTCTGGTCTTTGTTTTCTGCATTACAACATTTGGAAAGAAATGTCAGTTGATTTCAAAAGGCAGTTCACCTTGAAGTTATTGATTCTGGAATGATCTATCTTTCCATCATCACTTGACAGAGAGCTGCAGCAAATCCCACAGCACATGGAGGATATTATTTATTTATTTTTTTCTTTACATGAGGGACAGTAACTTCAGTTTACGAACCGGTGAACCAGGAGATATGAATGGTGCAGTCGACACCAGAGAACCGCGTCGTGGGCTGCTTCTAATGACAAACAAATAAAAACTCCATTGTGAAATGGTGGATGATTCTTGCTTCTTGCCACAACAATAGAAAAGCGTCTTGTTCAGCAACTTTAATCAGCAGAAAGGCGAGTCACAATTGACATCTTTAAATGGCTTTGACGGAGGTTGATGAATAAATTGTGGACTCTGCTCTGAATCAGAAGCAGAATTTCTTTTTGCCTCGATAAATCATGCTGGGTGGTCAAACCTCACCTATTTGCATGTTTAACACTCACAGTTTTGCACACATGGGTGGGCACACCCCAAATTACATATTCATGAATGCAAACATGTTAAATGGACAATATATAACGTTTTGCACATTGGAAAGATGCAATCACACATTTTTACACACAAAGGGCTTTTGTAAATCAGGTCCCCAAATGTCAGGTTTGACACAGACATCACAGTCATATCACCTGACTGTGATCCACTAATTTGTTTACACCTCCCCCTAAAGACCACTGTCGAATTTTCCTTCAGACATAAGAAAATGGGTAATTTTTTTGGAAATGACTTCAGATATTTTATTGTTTTTGAATTGCAATACCCAATCAATATGTGACTTTGACATCTTGTGAAGTCGGGCATCCCACTACTCGGTCTTCTGATGAACACAAGTTGAAACATTAGAATCAGAATTTCTCATATTTTTACACTTGTCCACAAGGTCGCCAGAATCGTTCATCACAAACATATGACTTTTAGCTTTGAAGATTCAACATGGAATATGTTGTACTTGGATTTCATTCTGCTGCTGTTCAAATTGTAGATCAACTTAGGTTTAGTTTTAGGTACCTGTTTAGACCTTACTCATCTTATTAGTTGTCATTTTCTTATTAAAATAATAATAAATGTTTAACAACTGTAAAATAGTTTTGTCTTTTTGTGATATTTTAATAATCTAATTATTTAAAGTATTTTATTTAAATATTTGTGAAGTATTTTCATTTTCATGGTGTTTTTCTTTATTTTATACCGTGTTGTTTCAATGATTTTGAAGCATTTTATTGTATTTGTGGAGTATGTTTGTATGTGAGTGGGAAGGCATAATAAACCTAAACTAAACAGGCCGCATCAATGTGCTGTGACTCAAAAACTAAACCACATTTTTTCCCCATTGTTGATGTAAAAACAAAAAGCCTAAATAGACTTCAAAACCTGTTTGCCCTGAAGCACTTTGAGAAAACCTCTTAACTCGTGATGTGATGGGTCACACTCTCTCTCTGTCTCTCTCTTGTCTCTCTCTCTGTCTCTCTCTCTGTCTCTCTCTGTCTCTCTCTGTCTCTCTCTGTCTCTCTCTCTGTCTCTCTCTGTCTCTCTCTCTGTCTCTCTCTCTCTGTCTTCTCTGTCTCTCTCTCTGTCTCTCTCTCTGTCTCTCTCTCTGTCTCTCTCT